>NC_057719.1:2097266-2204175 GCF_004010195.1 Chiloscyllium plagiosum | reverse complement strand
CCCCCACTCCCTTTATCTGCAGCTCCCTTTACATCCACCCCCAGTCCTGAAGAAGGGTTACACCTGAAACGTTATCTTCTCCCCCTTTTGATGCTGCCTGGCTTGCTGTGTTCTTCCAGCCTCCTGCTTGTCTATCCTTTGCTGGTCTGGCTGACATTGACTACAGACCCACTGCCGCTTGGGTAACTAGCGAATGGTAAAAAAAATGTTGGCCTAGCCAGTGATGTCTACATCTGTGAACAAATATTTTAAAAAAACTATTCTGTGGTGGGATTCAAACCCAGGACCTCAGAACATTGACTGCCTCTCCGGATTAACAATCCTGATGAAGGGCTTTTGCCCGAAACGTCGATTTTGCCTGTCCTCGGATGCTGCCTGAATTGCTGTGCTCTTCCAGCACCACTGATCCAGAATCTGGTTTCCAGCATCTGCAGTCATTGTTTTTACCCTTTTTATCTCCGGATTAACAGTCTAGCTACAGGTCGTTCTGGTATAATGCACATTTCATCAACGCAAATTGGCTATAAAGTGATTGACAAATTGTGAACGCTGTTTGAATAACGCAAACTCACTGAACGGTTACAGTGGTTTTCCATAGCGAGAATTTCTATAGCATGAGGTTGCAGAGGGACACAACTGTCACGTTATAGCAGAACGACCTGTATAAGACCACGAGGCTAATGTCAGACAGTTATGAGTTGGAAGCGTTGGTGACCAGAAGAGACAGAATTTGTGAATTGCTGCTTTATTGATGATCTGGGATGCACACGGTGAAAGGTTCAACAGCATTGAAGAAAATTGGATAAATTCTGGAAAAAGGATTAAGGAAAGGGGAATAATTGGATTACTCTTTCAAAGAGCCAGTACAGGCACAATGGACCACATGGCTTCCTCGTGCACGACCTGACCGTGTGCCTTACTGCAACAACACACCATCCCTCCGGTTTACAGACTGGATGCTTGCCAGAGGTGGGGAGAGAAGCAGGGGCTATCTGGTGCAAAGTTACTCATCCATTGTCACAGGCCAGCAGGCAGCTATTTTTATTGCTGGCAATGATTGAAACCACAACTGTCCCACCGTTATTCCGGGGAAAAGTTATTTTTGGATGCCTCGCAGGGATCAGAGTCATTGTGTAGCTCCACGTCACGGAGATGTGCAGATTCCAGCTGAAGGATTCCTACTGGAAATCCGGGCTCAGGCTGAAGGTGTTCTATTCACATTTCACCCAAAAACACTCGCAATTCTGCCAAAACTCCCAAATACGCTGCCTGAACAAAAGCTACCACATGGGCAAATCGGTATTTAAAGGAAAGCTGGCTGAGAATGAGGGAGAAAAGGAAATCAAGGAAGGTGGAAACGGTTTGTCTGGACCAGAAACACTGATAACTGAGCTGGTTCTCTGCTGCAAATTCTACATTAATATCTTTCCAACCAATGTTCCAACTATTCAGAGGGCAAGGAAAATAATTAATATATTACCAATGTTTGGTTCTGTAGTTTAAAAGGTAAAAGCATCGAGTTACAGCTGTTTTGTCATACTGCTGGCAGGAAGGCTAAAGTAAGGATATTTACAGCACATAAACAACGAACTCAAAACAAAATCCTGCAGATGCTAGAGGTCTGAAATTAAAACAAAGTGCTGGCGAAACTCAGCAGGTCTGGCAACATCTGTGGCAACAGAAACAGAATTAACGTTTTGGGTCCAAATTCACTTTTTCAGAACTGTGGAGTTTCAAAGCAGAGTCTCTGGACTCGAAATGTTAACAGTTTCTCTCTCCCCGCAACTGCGGTCAGACCTGTCGAGTTTCTCTAGCAGTTTCTAGGTTTCAGTTCACAATCAGGAAAGATCCTACTGATACAGATTTACCAATAGGTATTATTGAAGGTGGGCTGAGGTATCACAGTGACAAAGGTGTGGAGGTGCCGGTGTTGGACTGGGCTGGACAAAGTCAGAAGTCGTGACACCAGGTTATAGTTCAACAGGTTTTTTTTTGAAATCACAATGTTTTGGAGCTCTGCTTCGAAAGCTTGCCATTTCAAATAAACTTGTTGGACGACAACCTGGTGCCGTGTGACTTCTGACAGTGACAAAGACAGAAGAGGAGAAGACAAAATCTTCAGTTGAGATTAATGGCTGACTTTGGTCCTTTGGACAAGAGAATAGAGGCTGGACTTTCACTTAGGAAGGCAGTAAGTTTGCTTCCTGGCCTTCAGAACCGCTCGTTGGCAAGTAGCTATCTGAAATTACGAGAAGATGGTGTCACAGGAATGTGGGCGCATATACTGTTTGCATCAAGCCCAGACAAAGAGGTTGTGCTAAATAAAGATGAGCTATATTATACAAACAGAAAGCAGAAAATGCTGGAAATAGTCAGCCGATTCTAAAGATAGGCAGTTGGCTAAAATGTTAACTGTTTAGCACTCAACAGATTCTGCTGAGCATTTCCAGCATCCACTGTATCGTGCTTTTGCATGACACAAATTTCGAAACACCTTTATGAGACGGTATGAAGTTGACTCTGCTGTTACCTGTTTCTACAATTCATCCACAAACATCTAAAATCACTACCTTGCTGGCTGAGGGAGCTTATGTACAAAATGGCTGCCACTTTTCTCTAAGTTACAACAATGGTCTACACTTCAAAACTGTGAACTTAGTTGGCCGTAAAGTAATTTAGGAAGGGCAGAGGTTATGACAGAAAATGCCTTTGTGGTTTCAGGGCAGGCTCTAAATACTGAAAACATAAAAACCAGGCTGAGACTCCAGGGGAAGTCCAAGTTACCTGTGCTCTGTCCAACAACAGCACAGAATGCAGAAGGATCTGACAATGCCATCGTAACAACAAGCTCTTTAGCCTTATAGGACACTTAGACTTCCGAATTCGGAGAATGGAGTATTTGGGGGTGACAGCTAACACACTGCAGCACTGGCTGTTAACCCTAAGGTCAAGAGGGGGTTAAACTCAGGAAGTGGAAATAGTCCCACAGGGATGGTACATTCAATATCACATTCTTTAAGCTGCTCTCAAATCCATGTCTCTGCTTTTAAGAAATGCACCATAACTGAACCAGCTGCTAGCTCAGCCTGAGTACAGTACTGGAGCAGAAGGACTTCTCTCAGCCTCTCATGCCTGTCCGGCCAGTCAATGAGATCATGGCTAATCGTTGAGCCCACTTCACTATCCCTGCCATTGTTTCCTGCTACTTCATAGCCAACTAAAATCTGCTGATCTCTGCCTTGAAAGCTCAAAATAATTCCAATATCCACAATGTTGCCCAGCAAGAGTACTCCAGATTCCTGTTGTAGAAGGTACTGGCTCTGACAGAATTTATGTTGAAGTTGTTTTACGTTCTGAAGAATCTGATGACTTCCACCCAAAGGCTGAGTGACAAGCAGTTATCAGACATGTCATCTCCAGCTCCTGAGAATCTCTGGGATTCTGTCTCACTAACCAACTCAATTTCTTCCCTGTTCCTATCGTACAATAAACCGAAACTTGTTGTTAAGACAAATGCCTCTCTGCTGCGATTTAGACTGACCCCTTAAACTCAGCACAGAAAAGGGGAGGGTGGCTGCTGTGGTAATGCCCCTACCTCTAGGTCAGAAGGTCCAGGCTGAAGTCCCATAGCACGTCTCAACAGAAGTTGATTTTAAAACTGACCGAGGGGGAAGGATTAGCTGTAAAGGTCCGGGTTTAAGTCTCCCCCTTGCTGAAGGTGTTATATAGCAAGTGCAAACTGGTTGATTTAAAAGCATCGGAATAGAGGAGTGAGAGCAGCTCTCCACCTCAGACACAAGCTCACAGTGGGCTGGGACTGCAACATGACAGTCTCCCACCACTTAGAACATAGAACAGTACAGCACAGAACAGGCCCTTCAGCCCACGATGTTGTGCCGACCATTGATCCTAATGTGAGGTAAACCTAATGTACCAACCCTCAAATTTCTGCGACCATATGCACGTCCAGCAGTCTCTTAAATATCCCCAATGACCTTGCTTCCACAACTGCTGCTGGCAACGCATTCCATGCTCTCACAACTCTCTGCGTAAAGAACCCGCCTCTGACATCCCCTCCATACTTTCCGCCAAACAGCTTAAAACTATGACCCCTCGTGTTAACAATTTCTGCCCTGGGAAAAAGTCTCTGGCTATCAACTCTATCTATGCCTCTCATTATCTAGTATACCTCAATTAGGTCCCCTCTCCTCCTCCTTTTCTCCAATGAAAAAAGTTCGAGCTCAGTCAACCTCTCTTCGTAAGATAAGCCCTCCATTCCAGGCAGCATCCTGGTAAACCTCCTCTGAACCCTCTCCAAAGCATCCACATCTTTCCTATAATAGGGCGACCAGAACTGGACGCAGTATTCCAAGTGCGGTCTAACCAAAGTTTTATAGAGCTGCAACAAGATCTCACGACTCTTAAACTCAATCCCCCTGTTAATGAAAGCCAAAACACCATATGCTTTCTTAATAACCCTGTCCACCTGGGTGGCAATTTAAAGGGATCTATATCCTGCACACCAAGATCCCGCTGTTTCACCACACTGCCAAGAATCCTGGTCTTTAATCCTGTACTCAATTTTCAAGTTCGACCTTCCAGAATGCATCACTTCGCATTTATCCAGGTTGAAGTCCATCTGCCACCTCTCAGCCCATCTCTGCATCCTGTCAATGTCACGCTGCAGCCTACAACAGCCCTCTATACAGTCAACGACACCTCCAACCTTTGTGCTGTCTTGTGGTGTAGTAACTGTCCCCTCTGCTTTCAATACTGATGGGTCAGCTCTAATTTTAATATTATATCCCATTGCTTTGGAGTTCATCGAACTGGGTTATGGAAATTTGACAGCTTTCCGATTTAACCCTCTGAGCCTGTTTGAATTTGTAATGCCGGGCTCAATGGTTGTGAGCTGGATTCAGAGCTCAATTTGCAACAGGCGATTTATCAGCTCACAAACAACTTAAGATTAGATTAGATTACTTACAGTGTGGAAACTGGCCCTTCGGCCCAACGAGTCCACACCGACCCGCAACCAACCCAGACCCATTCCCCTACACCTAACACTACGGGCAATTTACCATGGCCAATTCAGCTAACCTGCACATTTTTGGACTGTGGGAGGAAACTGGAGCACCCGGAGGAAACCCACGCAGACACGGGGAGAATGTGCAAACTCCACACAGAGAGTCACCTGAGGTGGGAATTGAACCCGGGTCTCTGGCGCTGTGAGGCAGCAGTGCTAACCACTGTGCCACCCTTGTCCTGGGAACATCACAAAGTCCAGATAAAATTAATTGTTCCACAATTCCTCGTCCCAAAGCCTATCCAATGACTTATCCAGCAATTCAAACCAGAGGAACAGAAAACACTACATAAAAACATTAAAGGGGCTCAGGAATGTAAACATGTTGCCATCCCCAGGAACCTTCTGGCAATGGGATGGGTTCATCAAGAGCCCACTGCACCTGATGAAGATGATGGGACCACATTGCTGTCCCACTCCTTTTGTCTGTGATTGTGTTGCAGAATTAGCAGGTCACTGCCAGGGTCTTATCCAATGGCTATTGCACATGCCTGAACTCTCCAAAGAAACTGTCATAAGACTCCTCAGGTCATCACGTGTAGTTAGCGCGTGTACTAACCACAGTATTCAGTGTAACAATTCACCAAGACATCTTCAACAATTGACCAGAACCATCACCAACTAGAAATCACAGGAAACAAGGGTATGGTGAAACCATCGGCACACTGAACATAAAAGCACTCCAATGATCATAAAGCATTTTTGGATCACAGAGGTTGTGAAAACGAGAATGAAACAGCACGGAGAAAAGTATCATAGCATTAGAAAAGGATAAATCTCTCTCTCTAAAGCTTTCCTCTCTGTCTTGCTGTAATGAGATGGTAAACTGGGATTTCACGTTTTTGTTAAAAAAGCAGGGTTAGCTGCAGAACAACTGGATGCTTCAGTAAGAGGGAAGAGGAATCCAAAGTCTTCCCCGAGCAGGATGTCTTACACTTCCAACATCAATCAGCAGGTGCATGACTGAGCTGAGTCAATTTCCCGTGTGGAAGTCTGAATCATGCCGATGGATCTGGCACTCACCATCATTCAGAATACTCAACTGGACGGCAGTGGAAAGGGGGAGGAAGCTGTCTTGGAGCAGCAAGTTACTGCAGATGCTGGAATCTGTACTGAAAACAACAAAGGTTGAAGATCACAGTGGGGTCAGGCAGCATCCATGGACAGACACCAAGCTAACATTTCGAGTCTGGATGACTCTTCATCAGATTCATCGTCACCTCAAGTCCACAGAGAGCTACAACTGACACTGTTTGAGACGGATTCTCCAGATCAGCTGGAAAGACAGGCATCCTAACATCAGTGTCCTTGAAGCAGCCCACAGCACCAGCAGCGATGCCACCCTAAACCAACTCCACTGGGCCAGCCACGCATTTGGGATGCCAGAGTTACAACTTAAAAAAGCAAATCATCTTGAGTCAGCTCAAGAAAAGCACTCCAGGCATTGGGTATAACGGTACTATCACTAGACTATTAATCCAGAGACCCAGGCAATATCCTGCGGACCCTGGTTCAAATCCCACCATGGCATATGGTGAAATTTGAATCCAGTACAAACCTGGAATTTAAAGGTCTAATGAAAACCATGAAAGCAATGCCGACTGTCAGGAAAAACTCATACGTTTCACTAATGTCCTTTAAGGTAGGAATCTGCTGGCCTTCTCCATTCCCACAGCAAAGTGATTGACTCTTAAATGCCCGCTCGAGATGGTTTAGTCAGCAAAACCCACATCCCATTAACAAATATAAAAAAAGAGAACTGGAGGACGACAAAGGAAGCTTTCAAAGATTGCTTGAAGTTTTCCCTCAAGAAATGCAACGTCGGTATCAACGCGCTCGACACAATCATTCAGAAGAAACCGACTGGAAGGTAGCTCCTGAATGAAGGGAGAACATCCATCAGCAAGAGCAAGTATGGAAAAGGAATTGCAGAAAGGAATGCCCACAATCTCAATCCCATCTCCCGGAAAAACCTGCCGAGTGGGATGGGAGATGTGCCTGTAGGATTGGGCTCATCAGCCACAAGGATCCGTGGAACCCCTGACCAGTGACAAGGAGATTCCTAGGTGAGTGATCATACTTGTTAGTGAGTGACAATAACAATCAGCAGGAACTGACTGGAGCGCTGGCTTTAAACACTGGTCTTTCATTTGGAACATTTAGCAGCAACTCTCAAAATAAATGCCTCTAGTGTCTAGAAAGAGGATGACATTTGGTTTACCTGAACATCAGCAGTGGCATATTCCCTCTAAACAAAACACCACTTTAACTTGAAAATGTCACTAACATTTCCTCATCTCCATTGGGTCAAAATCCAGGAACTTCCTCCCTAATAGCTGTTATGACTGAGATGGAAGGACTTTCCCTTGTCCCATTATTCCACGCATCTTAATATCAATGTAATTGTTGTACCCAGTCCAGAAATGACCAATGCTTTCTGTACATTCCAATCCAAATAAAACATTGCAACCACCAGGTTTATTAAATAAACATACTGAAAATCAAAAACCTTATTCCACAAAGATGCGAAACTGACCAATATTTTTATAATTCAAACTTAATGCTTATATTTCTAAACAACCCAATACACACGCCCCACTCCCCACACCCTCATGGTAAAGGAGGCAAAAATGGATAGCTCTCTGCAGAGATTTAAACAACATTTTTGACCAATAAGTCTTAGTTCACTAATGTCCTTTAGGGAAGGAACTTGCCATCCTTACGTGGTCTGGCCTACACGTGACTCCAGACCCCACAGCAATGTGGTTGACTCTCAATTGCCTGCTGGGTAATTAGGGATGGGCAATAAATGCTGGTCTAGCCAGTGATGCCCTCATCCCATGAACAAGTTAAAAAGAACTCCTGAAGAAAAGCAGTAAGGGTTTGAGAGTTCCAGTGGCTGTTAGGGTGCCATTCTGGTGCACCAAGATGGAAGTTGCTGAACATATGCAGTGGTCTCTGAGGGCCTATACAGACACACAGTCAGTCATTCAGAGAACAGCAATAAATTATTTCAGCCATTTCACATGTTAAGAGTGGCTGGACTCCAGGTACTGTCTTAGGTGGGCTCAGGGGCTCATCACCTGAAGAAAGGCTTATGCCCGAAACGTCGATTCTCCTGCTCCTTGGATGCTGCCTGACCTGCTGCGCTTTTCCAGCAACACATTTTCAGCCCTGATCTCCAGCATCTGCAGCCCTCACTTTCTCCTCAGGGGCTCATCACCAGAACAGGGGAGCCAAGCTAGAAAAACCTCCTTCTGTTACAGGCCTTGGCTCAAACAACGAGACAGAATATAGGATACAGGTAGAGTGCTTAGCGGCATGGTGTCAAGACAACCATCTCTCCATCAATGCCAAGTAAACAAAGGAAGTGGTTTTCGACTTCAGGAAGCAGAGTAGAGGCCACGGCCGTCCGTATCAATGAAGCTGAGGTGGAGACATATCAAGTTCTTGGGAGTGACGGTCACCAACAATCTGCCCTGGACCACCCATGCGATGGTCAAAAAAGTACACCGATGCCTCCACATCCCCAGGAGGCTAAGGAAATTTGGCATGTACCTAAGGACTCTCACCAACCTTTCTGTGGTGCATCTACTTGGATACATCACAGTAAGACATGGCAACTGCCCTTCCCAAGACCGCAAGAAACTAGAGTCATGAACCCAGCCCAGTCCATCACACAAGCCAGCCTTCCATCCATCGACTCCACCTACACTTCCCACTGCCTCGGGAAAGCAACCACCATCATCAAAGAGCCCTCCCACCCCGATTATACTCTCTTCCAACCTGTTCCGTCAGGCAGAAGATGTAAACGTTTGAATATACGTCTGAATAGATTCAAGAACAGCTTCTTCCCCACTGCTTTCAGACCTTTGGACGGATCCCTCAAACGTTGATCCTGATCTCTCTCTGCACTTTCTCTGCAGCTGTAACACTGTATTCTGCACTCTGTTCTACTACCCTGATACAATCTGTATGGTACGATCTGCCTGTATAGCACGCAAAACAGCACTTTTCACTGTATCTTATTCATGTGACAACAATCAATCAATTCTTTCAAGAGGCCTCTTCCCGATCGATCCAAATAACAGTCAAAGCAAACCCTGCAATCCAACCAGGATAAACCCAGGCAAGAGGTCACTAGTATACAAGCAGGTATCAGAAGACATGTGACTACCAAGAAATGACTCATGAAAAATAATGTCCCTTCATTTATCTCTTTAAAAACAATCAGGTATCCACATTCCTTCAAACTCAAGACTCCAGCAATGACTAAACACGAAGCTTTCATAACCCAGCAGTGTAGATGTTCCTGTAGCTGCTGAATTGAATTGAATTGAATGTATTGTCCCGTGTACCGAGGCTCAGTGAAAAGCTTTATCTTGCGAGCAATACAGGCAGATCGCAGAGTTAAGTAGCGTGGATAAGTAAATGCTTTTGCCCGAAACGTCAATTTTCCTGCTCCTCGGATGCTGCCTGACCTGCTGTGCTTTTCCAGCACCACTCTTTTCTAAACTCTGGTTTCCAGCATCTGCAGTCCTCACTTCTGCCCACAGATAAGTAAATTCCCACCCACCAGGTTGGAGCTAGGATGGACAATAAATACTGCTCTTGTTAGTGACTCCCACAGCCCTTGCATCGACTTTAACAGAAACTTGACCCTAATTCAACAGAGGTAAAAACAATGACTGCAGATGCTGGAGACCAGATTCTACATTAGAATGGTGCTGGAAAAGCACAGCAGGTCAGGCAGCATCCGAGGAGCAGGAAAATCGACGTTTCGGGCAAAAGCCCTTCATCAGGAATAGAGGCAGAGTGCCTGAAGCGTGGAGAGATAAATCACTCTAATCTAGACGCTAATTCAACAGAGACTGAAGGATTCAATTGGCTGACCCCAGAAGGATTGGGAGTGACCTGCCCGTATAGCATGCAAAACAACACTTCTCACTGTATCTCAGTACATCTGACAACAAAAGATCAATCAATTCGGTACAGAGTCAACCTGAACAGCAACAACAGGGGGAGAGAAAGGGAGAAAACTTGGAAAATTAACTGGACAAACAGCTCCTCTCAATTCCCTATGAAGATGCAAAATTGATACTTCTTCTGCTAAAAATAACCTTTTGAAAATCATATTAAAAGGAACAGTATTTGAAAACAAAGTTCACGAGGTAACGGACTCCATCGTTTCCAGATTGACGAATAAGAAATAGATGATTCCCTCCACTACAACAACAACAACAACATGGGGACATTCAGAATTTGTGAAAGGTGTGAGAGAAATGCAAATCTTTCTTTTGGTTGAATCAGATTGGATGGAGGAACCTTGAGACGACAAGGAGACCTGAAGTGCTGGTTAAAGCAGGTGGGCAGACTGCTGTAGGACTGGTTTTTTTAAATGATGGTCACGAGTCTCACGAATCCCCAGAACATGGTGCAAATATTTTTAAGGCAGAGGGAGATAGTTTCATGATTAACAGGCGAATGAAAAGAGAATGAATCAATCGCTAAGAAAATGGGGTTGAAACCACAATCAAATCACAATCTTAGTGAACAGTGGAGTGGGCTTGAAAGATCAAATATCCCAACAATCATTTGTAAATTTGTTTATAAAAAAAGATCAAACTTTGCCATCTACCATTCTGGCATTACATGACACGACAGCAGCATTTTAAACTAACCACGATGATCAATCTTTGGCGAGTCTGTAACAGACCCAGGTGTGAGGCAAGTCAGTCCCCAGTGGAGCTGTGCTTTGGAAACCAAAGGTTCAAAGTCACCTCTCATTCTCTCTTTACAGATGCTGCCAGACCAGCTGAACTCCTGCAGCACTTCCTGGTTTATTCAAAAAGCACTTGCTCTCCCAGAGTCTGTTACCACATGTTAAGTCTCAAATTATTGATATCATATCCAAATCGATTCCCTGAAAGAAATCTAATTTGCTTCTATATGAATCATTACCATCAGCTTTGCCTGTCCCATAGATGGAACTCTTTCTCATTGAAATACACTTTGCAAACAGTTGTGAATTTAATTTCATTTAAGCACAGGTTGGGTCCTCTGGTTTAAGTGAAACGGCTCATTGCTGTCCATATTCCTGGGTTTCTTTTAGGATTCTAAACAGACTAGATAATGAAACCAAACTGTGTTTGAAAAGCACAGGAGCAGGGGAAAAGCTATCTTCAGCAGTTAGGATGTGAACATCAAGTGGTTGCAACAAAGGTACTCATGCAAGGAAATGCAACCAAATGGAAAGAGTTCATTTACCCCAGTGAGCTGAAGAAGGCATAGAAAACATTGGCACATTTTCCTGCAGCATCGTGCTACACTCCATTTGGCTAATTGAGCCGGTGTGTGGAGCCTGTGACGTTTTTCATTCATTCTTCAATATTTAATGACTCGGTATATTGTTACAGACCTTCCTGTTTGCACTCATCACATCTCTCTGGAAAACTAAAGCTGGAACCAGTTCAATGTCAAGAAGCCATGGTATCAGGTGATCAAAGTCTTTATACATTCAAGCCACCACATACCAGAACCTTTTCACATTCATTCTTCCACCCTCCCCCATTCTTACCCAGATAACAAAAGCACTTTCTCTTTCTGAAGTGGAATTCTCCTCTTTTGTCAGTCTCTCCACACCAAATGCTAACCCCAAACCGACCAGTGATTCACAGGTCATTCATGTTTTTATTTAAATATCCAGCTGGCTAGGGCCACCCGGAAGTCAGCGGTGTGAATGTCGACATGTTGAGTTACATTCCAACTTGTTTTCCGCTCAAACACCATGGAAAGCAAAGGATATTTCCAGAATTCTTCTGCTTTAGAAATATACCAAGACGATGCAGCATTGCCAGAAATGGTTTCCCTCCATGGTCAGGTTAGAATAGAGAATCACAGAATCCCTCCAGTGTGGAAACAGGCCATTCAGCCCATTGAGTCCACAATGACATTCCAGATAATATCCCACCCAGAACCCACTTCATCTCCAATTCCCACAGTTAATCCTCTAAGCCTATGCATCCCTAGAAACTACAGATAATGCAGCATGACCAATTCACCTAACCTGCACATCTTTGGACTGTGGGAGTTTACTCTCACAGCTTCCCTGACATCGATCTTCTGAGTGACATCCCAATTTAGGATGGCTCTTTAATGTTTGCCTCAATATGGTATTGGCTAAGAAACACTGATGGCTAAGGGCTAACAAGCAGCATGCTGGTTAACTGAACTGAAACGATGACCAGCATCTGCACATGATGTTAAACTGAAGCCCTGCAGCTGAACAGAAGTAATCCCAACACTGATGGAATTTCAGTCCTCCAAGTTCAATATCTGGATCTTCCTGCTTTGCTCAAGTTGTCTCACAGACAGCACAGTCACTGATTCCTACCCAGCAGCCGACAATCTGAGGAACAGGCCATTGAGCTCAGCCTGATGACATGGGTGTTCTCTTTCCACACTGGTGGATAGTTATGTGCTGCTCCCACATCATCCATCAATCCCAGTCAAATCATCCTCTTACAGTAATCCCAGTATCATGAATAGCAGTGTCAGGTTAGATTAACTACACTGTGGAAACAGGCCATTGGCCCAACAATTCCACACCGCCCCTCCAAAGAGTAACCCACCAGACCCATTCCCCTACCCTATATTTACCCCTGACCAAAGCACCTATGGGCAATTTAGCATGGCCAGTCCACCTGACCCGCACATCTTTGGACTGTGGGAGGAAACCGGTGCACCTGGAGGAAACCCACGCAGACACAGGGAGAATGTGCAAACTCCACACAGTCGCCCGAGGATGGAATCGAACCTGGGTCTCTGGTGCTGTGAGGCTGCAGTGCTAACCACTGAGCCACCGTGCCACCCTTGTCAGGTTTAGATTAAATTAGATTCCCTACAGTGTGGAAACAGGCTCTTCGGCCCAACAAGTCCACATTGACCCTCCGAAGAGTAACCCTACATATACACTTAGCACTACGAACAATTTAGCACGACCAGTCCACCTGACCTGCACATCTTTGGACTGTGGGAGGAAACCGGTGCACCCGGAGGAAACCCACGCAGACACGGGGAGAATGTGCAAACTCCACACAGTCAGTTGAACCCGGGTCCCTGGTGCCGTGAGGCAGCAGTGCTAACCACTGAGCCACCATATTGCCCCGTTTAATTCCTTGTATTAAGAGCTGATAAACATAAAGGTTGTGGTGCTGGCAATGTAGTAGTTATACTCCAGACTGGTGTAAAACTAGCTGCTGCTCTCATCATGCTCGGACATTTGCAACAAACCAATAATTTCAAAAAAAAAATCTGATTCACAAAGACAGAATCAAATGTAATGCGGTCAATAGGAGAACCCTCTCAATCAGTCAAGATTTCAAAGGATTATTGATAATGAGACCTACACACTCTCAGTCTGTTCAGGTGACAGATTCCTGATGAAGGGCTACTGCCTGAAACGTCAATTTTCCTGTTCCTCGGATGCTGCCTGGTCTGCTGTGCTTTTCCAGCACCACTCTAATCCAGATTCTGTTCAGGTGACACTCAGTTCGAAGCCTGTCAGAACAACACAGCTACAGCTTCCACTATAGGCTCAATGCAGGCAGGCTGACTGGCAAAGGAATGGGGTGCAAAGGTGCTGTCCATATAAAGGTGACACCAAGGAACAGCAACAGTACTGAAGGCACTGAACATCATGGTGCGATCCTTCCCATGGTTAATATCGAGACAGGAAAATGACTACAACCAAAACACCAAAATTCACAGGACATCAGAGGTCAGACATACAGAGGGAGCTCAGTGAAGTCTTGAGAGACACATGGCAGTCTCTAGCTCGCCAACAATGTACTCACACATGAGTTTGGACATTGAGAAACTACAATGAACTAGATTCACTTTCAATCGTAACAGAAGCAGGGGTAACTCTCTGGCCATGGCGAGTCAAACGTGGCCTCAACAACCCCACTTTCTTGGCAGTCCCTCATCACCCAAATATCTGCTGAACCCAGCTGTGAATAATGGCTCTACCTCCTCTGGGGAACTGAAAACTGTGCGCACAGGTTTAAGGTGAGAGGGAAAAGATTTAAGGAAGACCTGAGTGGCAACCTCTTCATGCAGAGAGTGGTGCGTATATGGAACGGGCTGCCAGAGAAAGTGGTTGAGTTGACAGGCAGGAGGCTGGAGGAACACAGCACACCAGGCAGCATCAGGAGGTGGAGACATCACAATAGCGACATTTGAAAAAAAACATTTGGAGAGGTACATGGATGAGAAGGGTTTACAGGGATATGGACCAAATGCAGGCAATTGGAACTAGTTGAGTGGGCATCATGGTAAGCATGGACCAGCTTGGTCCTGGTTCCATTCTGTGTTACTCTATGACTCTGATTCTGGGAAAGTGAATTGCAAACAAGGAGGACAGACTTGGGACAATGGCCAGTAAGTTGCTCATTTTATAGGATGTTAGCTGGCCGATAAATATTGAGCAAGACACCAGGGAACCATCACCTAACTTCTCACCCAAACAGAAATGTGCTGAAAACGACAGTCTGGATTACTGAACCCAGTCTCTGGAAAGGGGACCCACAACCTTCCGACTAGAGGTTAGAGTGTGTTACTCACTGAACCACAGATGGAGCACCAGATAAACCCTCCCAAACCTAACTCCAGCTATCCTTTCCCCTCACCCGGCCAGTTTTGTCTCCTGCAACCAGAGTTCAAAGAGTTAGATCTGAATCACGTCCTGTTCCTTCCTCGGTCTGCATGTGTTTTTTAGTTGTTTCCTGCCTTAAAAAGGAATGTGAATAAAATAAAAACATTTCACCAGCTGCCAGCCTCAGAGTGAGAAGAGACACAAACAAAATTAAAGATTTTTTCAAAATATGTAGCAGCTAAATGGAAAAGAAAAGCTTTTAACTGTTTATAACAATATTGAACAGGATGGGGTTGTGCAAGAAGAGAACAATAGCATTAAATTCCAGGACCATGATCGACTAAAAATAACTGCTGGAAAACGAGAGAGAAAAATGAAAAGTGCCCACACACCAGGAAGGAAGAGAGATTCGACGCAAAACAGGAAAGCAGCAAGAATTCTTAAAGAAAACACTTGAATACAAATTAATTCACAGCATTCAAGAGTGAAAAAGTTCAACATCTTATGAAACAAATAAGGGCAGACATCGCTGGAAACCCACCAAATAGCATGTGAAAGAACAAATATAGGTGAATAACTGAGCTTGGAGATTTTGAACATTTTGAACATCTCTGCTAAGTAATTCCACTTTAGAATTTTTGGTGTGCGCAAGTATTTTTCCTGATGAATGCATCAGGATCATCTCTTTAAACTCTGGCTGATAAAACTCAAGAAATATACTGTGATTGTTGCTGAAGAGTAACATTCCGGAGGCTTTTGGTCCTGTACTCATCAGGACAAACACAAGAATGCCAAATTTCAAACTTTCACAATTGAAACCATGGGAGGAAAAAGGTGCTGATTGGTTGGTACGGTTGGCTCCTTGGTGGCTGACCTGCTGTGCTTTTCCAGCGATGCATTTTTCAACTCTGACCTCCAGCATCTGCAGTCCTCACCTCCTCCTGATTGGTTGGTATGTCAATGACAGCCAAGACTTTGCCATTGTGAAAGCAATGGAGAACCACAGGCTTCCCAAGCTTCTATGTTATTCCAAAAAGGCTTGAACATATTTGCAGAGAACAGGGGATCCTGCATATGAATGAGATGTGATCTTTTTTAAACATAGAGGATTTTTAACAGGCTTGACATGCTGAGAGGATGTTTCCCCTCATAGGAGAGTTCAGGACCAGAGGATATAGTCTTAGAAGAAAGGGGCACCAATTTAAGGCTGAGATGAGGAGGAATTTCTTTTCTCAGAAGGTTGGCCTCAGACAGAGTATAACATAGGTGATTCTGGACTTCGGGGATTAAGTTATAGAACATAGAACATTACAGCTCAGTACAGGCCCTTCGGCCCTCGATGTTGTGCCGACCTGTGAAACCAATCTGAAGCCCATCTAACCTACACAATTTCATTTTTGTCCATATGTCTATCCAATGACCACCGAAATACTGTTAAAGTTGGCGAGTCTACTACTGTTGTGAGCAGTGCATTCCATGTCCCTACCACTCTCTGAGTAAAGAAACTACCTCTGACATCTGTCCTATTTCTATCACCCCTCAATCTGAAGCTATGCCCCCTCATGCTAGCCATCACATCTGAGGAAAAAGGCCCTAACTAACCCTCTGATTATCTTATATATCCCAATTAAGTCACCTCGCAACCTTCTCTCTAACAAAAACAGCCTCAAGTCCCTCAGCCTTTCCTCGTAAGACCTTCCCTCCATACCAGGCAACATCCTGGTAAATCTCCTCTGCATCCTTTCCAAAGCTTCCACATCCTTCTTATAATGCGGTGACCAGAACTGTACACAATCCTCCAAGTGCGGCCACACCAGAGTTTTGTACAGCTGCAGCATGACCTCATGGTTCCAAAACTCAATCCCTCTGCCAATAAAGGCTAACACACCATACGCCTTCTTAACAGCCCTATCAACCTGGCTGGCAACTTTCAGGGATCTATGTACAAGAACACAGCTATCTCTCTGCTCATCTACACTACCAAGAATCTTACCATTAGTCCAGTAGTCTGCATTTCTGTTACTCCTTCCAAAGTGAATCACCTCACACTTTTCCAAATTAAACTCCATTTGCCACCTGTCATCCCAGCTCTGCTGCTTATCTATGTCCCTCTAACCTGCAACATTCCCCAGCACTATCCACAATGACCAACATAGTGTCATCCGCAAATTTACTAACCCATCCTTCTACACCATCATCTAGGTCATTTATAAAAAATGACAAACAGCAGTGGACCCAAAACAGATCCTTGCAGTACGCCATCATGAGTAATTGAACTCCAGGATGAATATTTCCCATCAACCACCACCTTCTTTCAGCTAGCCAATTTCTGATCCAAACCACTAAATCACCTTCAATCCCACGCCTCCGTATTTTGTGCAAGAGCCTACCATGGGGAACCTTGTCAAACCCCTTACTGAAATCCATATACACCCCATCAATCGCTTTACCCTCATCCACCTGTTTGGTCACCATCTCAAAGAACTCAATAAGGTTTGTGAGGCACGACTTGCCCTTCACAAAACCATGTTGACTATCCCTAATCAACTTATTCCTTTCTAGAGGATTATAAATCCTATCTCTTATAACCTTTTCCAACACTTTACCCACAACTGAAGTAAGGCTCACTGGTCTATAATTACCAGGGTTGTCTCTAATTCCCTTCTTGAACAAGGCAACAACATTTGCTATCCTCCAGTCTTCTGGCACTATTCCTGTAGACAATGACGACATAAAGATCAAAGCCAAAGGCTCTGCAATCTTCTCCCTGGCTTCCCAGAGAGTCCTAGGATAAATCCCATCTGGCCCAGGGGACTTATCTATTTTTACACTTTCCAGAATTGCTAACACCTCCTCGTGAACCTCAATCCTGTCTAGTCTAGTAGCCTGTATCTCAGTATTGTCCTCGGCAACACTGTCTTTCTCTAGTGTGAATACTGACGAAAAATATTCATTTAGCGCTTCCCCATCTCCTCGGACTTCACACACAACTTCCCACTACTATCCTTGACTGGCTGTAATTTTATTCTAGTCATTCTTTTATTGCCTATAGAAAGCCTTAGGGTTTTCCTTGATCCTATCTGCCAACGGCTTCTCATGTCCCTTCCTGGCTCTTCTTAGCTCTCTCTTTAGGTCTTTCCTGACTAACTTGTAACTCTCAAGCGCCTTCACATCTCATCCTAACATAAGCCTTCTCCTTCCTCTTGACAAGAGATTCAGCTTCCTTAGTAAACCAAGGCTCCCTCATTTAACAACTTCCTCCCTGCCTGACCAGTACATACTTATCAAGGACACGCAGTATCTTGAATAAACTCGACATTTCAATTGTGCTCATCCTCTGCAGTTTCCTTCAAAATCCTATGCATCCTAAATCTGGCCTAGTCGCATCATAATTGCCTTTCCCCCAGCTGTAACTCTTGCCCTGCGGTATTTGCCTATGCCTTTCCATCACTAAAGTAACATAACTAAACTGTGGTCACTGTCACCAACGTGCTCACCTACCTCCAAATCTAACACCTGGCCAGGTTCATTACCCAGTACCAAATCCAATGTGGCCTCGCCTCTTGTTGGCCTGTCTAAGTACAGTGTCAGGAAACCCTCCAGCACACACAGGACAAAGTACACGAACTATAGTATTTCCAGTCAATATTTGGGAAGTTAAAGTCCCCCATAACAACTACCTTGTTACTCTCGCTCCTATCGAGAATCATCTTTGTGATCCTTTCCTCTCCACCTCAGGAACTATTTGGAGGCCTATAGAAAACTCCCCACAGGGTGACCTCCTTTCCTGTTTCTAACCTCAGCCCATACTACCTCAGTAGACGAGTCCTCAAACATCCTTTCTGCCATCATAATACTGTCCTTGACGAACAATGCTTCACCTCCTCCTCTTTTACCATCTTCTCTCTTCTTACTGAAACATCTCACTCCCGAAACCTGCAACAACCATTCCTGTCCCTGCTCTATCCAGGTCTCCGAAATGGCCACAACATCGAAATCCCAGGTACCAATCCATGCTGCAAGTTCACCCACCTTATTCCAGATGCTCCTGGCGTTGAAGTAGACACACTTCAAACCACCTTCCTGCTTGCCGGTGCACCTTGAAACCTTGCAACCTTGAAACCTTAGTTCTGACCTCACTATTCTCAACCTCCTGCATACTCAAACTACAAATTTGTCCCCTGCTGAATTAGTTTAAACCCTCCCAAAGAGCTATAACAGTCCTTAGTGGTCTTCAGGGTTAGGATTTAAGTAACCTGCTGAGTGTCATTCCAGATTTTGGAGGCCTACAATCCAGGCTCAGATTCCCCAATGCTGTACTAAGGCAGACTTCATCATAGAACCTCCTACAATGTGGAAGCTGGCCATTCGGCCCTCCAAGTCCACACCAATCCTCCAAAGAGCATCCCAACCAGACACAACCCCCTACCCTTACCCTATAACCGTGCATTTCCCATGGCTAACCCACCTAACCTGCACATCCCTGAACATTATGGGCAATCTCCCATGGCCAATCCACCCTAACCTGCACATCTTTGGATCATGGGAAGAAACAGGAGCACCAGGAGGAAACCCATGCAGACACGGGGAGAATCATACGAGGCTGGAATTGAACCCAGGTCCTTGGTGCTGAGAGGCAGCAGTGCTAACCACTGGGCCACTGTGCTGCCCTTATTCATTTTTCCACAACAACTGTCTTGCAATAAAGGCCACTGTGGCGTTTGACAATGAATTGCTTTCTGTATCACTGCTGATTTCCTACGTTTCATGTACAAGGGCACTCCAATCCCACTTGAGCACCAGAATTAATTTACAGAAGAATCTGCTGCCCCATGTTTCCAGTTAGACTGAATAACCTCACACTAACCAAACTATATCCCCTTGGAGACTGAATCTCCTTCACAGCTTACACTCCTGCCCTGCCTTACATCATCAGCAAAGTTGGATCCATTACATTCAGTAATTAATTTGTGTTACTCAGAAAGGGGAAGACAGTGTCTATCAAAACCCAGACTTGTTTTGAGGAAGCGAGTGAGTCCATATGGACTGTGAAAAGCCCCATGACATAATAAACTTCAACTTCCAAAAGGCTTTTGATGGAGAAGATAGTGATAGGGTTGATTTTCAGAAAGCAATTCTTTAGCGTACAGTACTTGAGTAATTGGAGATCTGACGTGTGGCGAGTGGAGCATGTTTTGGAAGAAACAGGTGATTATGGAGCTGTTGCTCCCAAGAGTATTCTTGGCCTTATGTCTGGGTCATCTGCAGCCTGACTGATAGAGATTGATAGCGAGAGTGAGTGAAAAACTAACTCCATTATTAATGGCTAATGCTTCCGGGAGACGGGGGAGGAGACAGACCTGTACACCAAGTCTTTTGTTAAACAACACGTATACATAAACATAAAAACAAAACAAAACTTGGCACAAGATCCTTCAAAATAGATGGGAAGGAGTCATCAACAGGAGTAAAGGAAACATATGGAAAATGGGGAGTATAAACACAGGTTGTATTAACAGCGATAATTATAGTCTGTACTTTATTTAGCCTTGTTCTTGGACATGGTGGAGACCTTCCAATGGTTCAGCATCATTATGACGCGGATCATGTCCCAGGCTGGAGGACTTGCATGGCTGGGGACAATTCAGCAAACTGCGTCACATACCCAGAAAGATGTATCTCTCCTCCCCTCGCAAATCACATTTTAAAAAAAACACAAAGAACTTGGAAATGAACACAGATGAGCTCTATTTTGAGGCATTCAAGATGGGTGGAACCAGTCCGTGTCATTCACGGCAGACCTGGGCATTTATTAATTTTCATTTCTTTGTGGGGGTGGCAACGGAATAAAGTGGCTGTAATGAAGGAAACTCGCTCTTCTACGTGTTACAATCCTAGAAAACCCAAAGGTACTCTACAGCCACTGATGTTCATCTCCGGAGTGTAGTCGCTGCAGTAATGCAATGAACAGAAACCAATTTGCACACAGAATGATTGCAAAATAACATGGAGAGAATGACCAGAGCATTTTTAAATGTGCTATTAGAGAGTAATAAATATTGGCCAAGACATCAGACAGAAGTTCCCTGCTCTTTGAAAGAATGTCATTGGATCCATCACATTCAAAAGTAAAGATTCCTGGGCTCTCTCCTGACAGCACTGTGGGTCTACCTACACCACATGGAGACTGCAGTAGTTCAAGGAGGTAGCTCACCTCCACTTCCTAGAGGAAAACTGGGAGTTGTGCTGGTCCCAAGATTAAATAACACTAATCCTTTTCAGTTTCATGTCTGAAGGATGGCTCAAGCAGTGCAACACTCATCATGCTGCCTGAACTGCTGTGCTCTTCCAGCACCACTAATCCAGAATCTGGTTTCCAGCATCTGCAGTCATTGTTTTTACCTCGTAACAGTCATCAGGACTGCCCGCGAGTATCAGCCTGCAGGATTGACTCATCTCTTTGTGTGGGACTTGAACTTATGAGTTTCTGACTCAAAGGTGAGTGTGCGACTGACTGACCTCAGCTGAATACAGTTTTGACCCAGACAGTGACCAAGACTGTGATGGAAGAACGAGCGATTCATTTAAAAATGCAATCAATGTGTTCCTGCAAAGACACTACTGTCAGACACAAGGTGTAACAATAAATCATTTGAATTTGGAACTGAAATGTCAGGTTGTCAACCAGGAGAGGTAGAATCCCAGCAACACCTGGGCTACGTGCTCACACTGCGGCTCATCCACCCAACTCTGCCGAGAATCTCTCAGGTACAACTCCCCACACAGAAAATTAAACTCTTAGAGATGTGCAGCATGGAAACACACCCTTTGGTCCAACTAATCCATGCTGACCAGATATCCTAAATTACTCCAGCCCCATTTGCCAGCATTTGGCCCATATCCCTCCAAACCCGTCCTATTCATATACCCATCCAGATGCCTTTTAAATGCTGTAATTGTACCAGTCTCCACCACTTCCTCTGGCAGCTCATTCCTTACACGCACCACCCTCTGCGTGAAAAAGTTTTATATCTTTCCCCGCTCACCTTAAACCTATGCCCTCTTGTTTTGGACTCCCCTACCCTGGGGAAAAGACCTTGTCTATTTATCCTATCCATACCCCATGTGATTTTATAAACGTCTATAAAGTCACCCCTCAGCCGCTGATGCTCCAGGGAACACAGTCCCAGCCTGTTCAGCCTCTCTATTCTTTTGAAGTACAGAGACTCCTGTCATATTGGAAACCCAGTAGCCAGTCTGTCTGATGTTGAGACATATCTGATCTCAAATGAGTTTCTTTATGAACTCTGAACCCATAGTGACCCCCTCCCCCCAAAAACAACTTGCAAGGTGCAGCCATGAGATGACTCAATAGGATTAAATTTCCTCCAGTAAATTCACTGAGTTCCTCAGTCTGAATGAAATTAGTTAGCGACTGAATGAAAAAGAACATTAAAAAGAGTGAGTTATGCAACACACCACTGGACAGCACGGAAAGAAAAAGCTAGACACAAAACCAAAGTCTCACCTGCCTGAAGTGTTCAACACAATCATCTCAACACCATGTGAAGAGCAAGGGGATTATCTCCAGTGACCCGATCCCAATATTTACCCCCAAACCAGCATTAATATTGTTGCTCAAGTGCTTTGAATGTACTTACAAACAAAAGGATTAAAAGCCCCACCAGCCTGTGCCATTATTTGATAAAGTAATAATCTGATTGCAGCCTTACCAACCTTTCCCTGATGATTATCAACTCCCTTGTGACCAAGAACCTATCTAAGCTGAAAATGTGTTGCTGGAAAAGCGCAGCAGGTCAGGCAGCATCCAAGGAGCAGGTGAATTGACGCATCGGGCATGAGCCCTTCTTCAGGAAGAAGGATTCCTGAAGAAGGGCTCATGCCCGAAACGTCGATTCTCCTGTTCCCTGGATGCTGCCTGACCTGCTGCGCTTTTCCAGCAACACATTATCAGCTCTGATCTCCAGCATCTGCAGTCCTCACTTTCTCCTAGAAGAATCTATCTAACTCAGCTTTAAAGAGCTCTGAAGATTCACACCAGACTCCAAATGTTAACTTAGTCTCTCGCTCTCTCTGCTAGACCTGCTGAGTTTCTCCACTCCTCCCTGTGTCTATTTCAGATTTTTAGCATCTACAGTATTTTGCTTTTACATATACAAAGACATTTGGGAGCTAAATCAGTCTCAGATACAAACAAATTGCAGAAGTTGGAGTTGCTTTACAATTAGATCAACTTTACAGCAGACAGAAACAGGTCACTTGGCCCAATCACTCAAGCCTTCTCCTGTTCTAATTCATTTAGTCTGAGTGTAATCCTTTTAAATATCCCGAAAGTGCATTGATGCTATTCAACTGAATTTTTTCCCTGCAGTAATGAGTTTCACGTTACAATGATTCTGAGTGAAGTTTCTCTGTAGCAGCAAGTGAAATTGGAGATTTGACGACAAAGGCCATCATCAGATGGTAAGAGAACATCACGAACCAGAGTCTGGATTAGAGTGGGGCTGGAAAAGCACAGCAGGTCAGGCAGCATCCGAGGAGCAGGAAAATCAACGTTTCGGGCAAAAGCCCTTCATCAGGAATAAAGGCAGGAAACCTCCAGGGTGGAGAGATAAATGGGAGGGAGGGTGGGGGTGGGGAGAAGGTAACAAAGAGGACAATGGGTGGATGGGGGTGGGGATGGAGGTGATAGGTCAGGGAGGAGGGTGGAAAAAGGTAGCCAACAGTACAATAGGTGGATGGGGATGGGCTTTGTTACCTTCTCCCCCCACCCCCCACCCATCTCTCCACCCTGGAGGCTCCCTGCCTTCATTCCTAATGAAGGGCTTTTGCCCGAAACGTCGATTTTCCTGCCTCTGGGATGCTGCCTGACCTGCTGTGCTTTTCCAGCACCACTCTAATCCAGACTCTGATTTCCAGCATCTTCAGTCCTCACTTTTGCCACCATGAACCAGAGGCTAATTCTTTGCATTGCAGCGGTGAAAGCTCATGCTGGTCAGTTTAGGGTTGACTGGGGAGCTTGTAACTCCAGTCTCTCCCTTTGCTGACTTCCGACCCATTTTCTTTTTTTGTTTTATTGTCAAGATTTTCGTCAGGAATGTAGGTATGACATGCTGCTACAGGATAGGCAATTCGCCGACTGTATCCACTTCCTCCTGCAGTGCTGACTCTCACCTTAATCCACCGTCGACATGAAAGCATTCCACAAGGTATTTTCAGCAAAGGCCCATTACACTCAGTGGAAAACATGTGAGCAGGATGTTCACAAGCAGGCTCGAACACGAGGAGCTGCTGTTCACCAGCTTGGTGCCGTTCAAACCAATTTGGAGTGGAGGAACTACACAACAACTTCAACAGACTCTCAAAAAAATCACAGAATTATACTTCACACTGGCGGAAATGTCACCATCGTTTTCTGCAAATTTGTCAGCTTTTCTTCCCCCCCCCCCCCCACTCATTTAAATATTTTGACGTCTTAAACTTCCAGCAGCTATCAAGCCAATCCTCAGCTAACACAATATACATCGTCAAGTTTCACAATGAGATTCATTCTCAATAAACCTGGGAAAGGATAAGATGTGATTAGAATGAGGAAAGCACCTGGACTTGTTTTGATCGCCCAGAGACACAGAGGAATTTTCCAGAGATTTATTCCTCCTCCCCACTCTCTACAAAAGCGCATTCCAAATCCTAACAACTCTTGAAGTAAAGAAGTTTTTCCTCATCTCACTCCTAGCTCTCTTGCTGACAATCTTGAAATTGTGACCCTGAGTTACTGACATACCAACTAATGGAAACAGAACATCCTCCTTTACCCTGTCAGAATTGTGCAGCATTTTGAACACCTCAACAAGGTCACTTCTTAACCTTGTCTGTTCCAAGGAGAATCAGCCCAATATCTCTATCATTCCTCATATCTAAGATCCCTCATTGTAGGCATCATTCTAGTAAATCTTCTTTTGCGCTCTCTCCAGGGTTTTAACATCTTCCTTAAATAAGATGCCCAGAACTGAACGCAATGTTCCAAATGTGGTCTGACCCAATGATTTGTTGAGGTGTAACGTCACTTCCTTGCTTTTCTACTCTACGCAAGGATCCTATAAACCAACTTAACAACTGCTACAACTTGCCTGGTCACCTTCAGAGAATCATGTACATGATCCCCGAGGTCCATCTGATCCTCTACTCCCCCCAGAGTTGTCCCATTGAGGCCTGTATTGTCTCTGTGTGTGTGTTTTTTTAACCATCCCCTCCCGTTTCCCTCCATTGAAATCCATCTGCCAGGTGTCTGCCCATTGGCCAACTGGCCCATGTCCCTCTGAAGTCCCTCAGCATCATCCTCATTCTCTCCAGCCTAGTACCATCTGCAACTTTAGAGATTTTACCCTCAACCCCCACCTCCAAATCGTTGAGGTAAATCAGCAAAAGCAAGGGTCCCAAGAAATGCCCATCTATACCTACCCTCTGTTTCCTAAAGTTTATCCTAATGCTTGGAATGGCAATAAATGTTGGCCCAGCCACGTTCCGTGAGTGAATATAAAAACAGAACAGATTTAATTGGGTTTTGTTCTTTCATGAGGTGGTGATGACAAGGTCACTGTTAATCAACCATCTCTAAATTCTCTGCTCTAAATTGTGGCACCATTGCAATGAACCTACCAAAAATCTACAAAGATATCCTGTAAGACAGAAAACATGGCTTAGCCAAAAATGGGGAGTTATTCACAGTGACCGGAAAGTGATTTTCCATTAAGATCACAACTGGAATCACTGCTCATGTTATAGATTTTGCAATCAATAAAAACAAATTTTTAAATTTGCAAAGGACACCAAAGGTTTGGAAAAAGTATTGTCTATACTTCCTTTACCTGAGCAAGACCACAACTAATTACAACCTGCCGTGAATGAATTGTAGTAAAAGTGAGCTGCAATACATTTTCATAAAGGAACCGGTAGAAACCACATTTTACTCGTAAAATAAAAATCTGAACGGGGTAAGGGAGGCAAAGGATTGAGAGTAAAGATCCAGTCAGAAGGACACAGGTTAACCATAAGATGATAAGCTATAGGAACAGGTAAGGATGGCCGATTCCCTTCCCTGAACCAGATGGGCTTTTCCTGATCATTGATGGAAATTTCATGAACGTGGTGAGAACCTAGTTTTCAACTGCAAATTTTCAATTTGTTAATTCAACTTAGTTCCATTCCAGGAGCTTGCAGGGGTTGGTTGGAGTTTGTTTGCAGGCAAAGGGACCTCTGGCAAGTGGGAGGCCTTTAAAAGTGAGATAGCTAGAGTTCAAGGTCTTGATGTGAGGATGAAGAGCAAGATTGGCAGGAACAGGGGAACCCTGAATGATAAGAGATATTGAGGTTTTGACCAGAAAAAAGGAGGAGGCATAGCTCAGGTACAGGTAGCTAGGATCAAGGGAATCCCTAGAGGTATACAGGGAATACAGGACTTTACTGAAAAAGGAGATCAGGAGGGTGAAAAAAAAGAGGGCATGAGATAGCCTTAGCTGAGAAGATTAGGGTTATCAATGACTTGGATGAGAATGCACAAGGCATGATTATTAGTAAGTTTGCAGATGACACTATCATGGACAGTGAGGAAGGTTCTCAGAAATTGCAGCAGGACCTTGATCAGCTGGGGAAGTGGGCCGAGAAATGGCAAATGGAGTTTAATATAGATAATTGAGAGGTCTTGTACTTTGGAAAGTCCAATCAAGGCAGGAGTTTCATGGTGAATGGTAGGGCCTTAAGGAGTGTCGTGGAACAGAGGGATCTTGGAGTTCAGGTGCACGGTTCTCTGAAAGTGGAGTCACAGGTAGACAGGGCAGTGAAGGCGGCTTTTGGCATACTGGCCTTCATCAGTCAGGGGACTGAGTATAGAAGTTGGGAAGTTATGTTGCAGTTACATAGGACATTTGTGAGGCCGCATTTAGAGTATTGCAGTTAGTTTTGGTCACGTTGTTATAGGAAGGAGGTTATTAAAATGGAAAGAATGCAGAGGAGGTTTGCAAGGATGTTGCCTGGACTCAATGGTCTGAGTTTTAAGGAGAGGCTGGACAAGCTAGGACTTTCTTCTTTAGAGCAGAGGAGACTGAGGGGTGGTGTGGGTCCTTATATAGGGGTAGAAGACCATGAGAGGCATGAATAGGGTAAATGAACTCCGTCTTTTTCCCAGGGTTGGGGAATCGAGGACTATAGGGCATCAGTTTAAGGTTAGAGGGGAAAGAATAAAAGGGAACCTGAGGGGCAACTCTTTTACACAGAGGGTGGTACGCATATGGAATGAGCTGCCAGTGGAAGTGGTTGAGGCAGGTACATTAACAACATTTAAAACGCATTTGGACAAATAGATGGATAGGAAAGGTTTAGAAGGACATGGGTCAAGTGCAGGGAAATAGGGTTAGTGTGATGGACATTTTAGTCGGGATGGACCAGTTTGGGCTAAAAGGCCTGTCTCAGTACTGTAGGACGCTCTGACTCGATGAGTTAGTGAGTTTTGAGAAGATTTATAGCTCAGGTTGAGATTCTGGATGTAGGTTTGCTCGCTGAGCTGAAATGTCCTTTTTCAGACATTTCGTCACCATACTAGGCAACATCTTCAGTGAGCCTCCAGATGAAGCACTGATGGTGTAACCCACTTTCTATTTATATGTTCAGGTTTCCTTGGGTTGGTGATGTCATTTCACGTGGTGACATCATTTCCTATGGTGATGTCATTTCACGTGGTGACATCATTTCCTATGGTGATGTCATTTCCTGTTTTTTTTCTCAGAAATTTGTTTTAATTATTGTCTATATAGGGTCTTTCAAGTTCATTAGCTGCTATTTTAGTATGTTGGTGGGCTACCATGATGCCAAGGTGTCTGAGTAGTCTGGCAGCCATTTCAGAGATGTCTTTGATGTAAGAGAGAGTGGCTAGGGTTTCTGGGTGTGTATTGTCTGCTTGTTCGGGTTAGAACATGGAACATAGAACAATACAAAGCAGAACAGGCCCTTCGGCCAGCGATGTTGCGCCGACCTGTGAACTAATCTAAGCTCATCCTTCTACACTATCCTATCATCATCCATGTGCTTATCTAAGGATTGTTTAAATCTCCCTAATGTGGCTGAGTTGACTACATTAGCAGATAGGGCGTTCCACACCCTTACCACTCCCTGAGTAAAGAACCTGCCTCTGACATCTGTCTTAAATCTATCACCCCTCAATTTGTAGTTATGCCCCTCGTACACGCTGACATCATCATCCTAGGAAAAAGACTTTCACTGTCTACCCTATCTAATCCTCTGATCATCTTGTATGTCTCTATCAAATCCCCTCTTAACCGCCTTCTTTCCAATGAGGGTTTGTTGCTGAGAAATCGGCAGTCTGTGTTCATTGGCTGTCTGTTCTTTTTGAATACACAGTATAGGTGAGTTTTCCTCTGCGCTGCAGTGTGCAGTGGCTCATTGAAATAATGTTTCAATGCAGCTTTGTTTATAGATGTTGGGATGATTGCTTCTGTCGTTCAATATTTAGTCCATTTGTGTTACTTTCCTATTAACGCTGGTTGTAAGTTCTCCATTGGCTGTTTGCTCTACTGTGACATCTAGGAATGGCCGTTTGTTGTGGTTTTCCTTCTCTATATGAACTTTATGACAGTAAGGGAATTATTGATGATCTTGAAGGTTTCCTCTAATTTATTTCGTTTAGTGATGACATCCACGTAGCGGACCCAAATTTTGGACAGAGCTGTTTGTTCGAGTCTCTGCATTACTGTCCCTGCCAGGAACCCTGATATTGGAGATCCCATGGATGTTCCGTTGGTTTGTCTGTAGGTTTTGTTGTTGAGGGTGAAGTGGGCGTGAGTGCATGGGTCCACTATGAGTTACCACATTTGGATTTGAAATCATGTCAGCATGAGCCTAGGCCTCTGGATTACATCCTCCTGAGGGAGTGGACCAGGGCCTCAGTTTGACAAATCATTCCAAAGAGAATACTGCCAACAGTGAGGTACTTTCTTAGTACTGCAGCGAGTTAATGGGTAGGATCAGCCAAGGATTCTAAGCTCAAGTCTGCAAAATCCATGACCGTACAGCTCGTGGAAGATCCTTTCCATAGAAGCAAGTGTAAGAATGGCACTAGGCCATGGGCAGAGGGGAAGAAATATCATGACAAGAAAAGTGCACGTGGGCATCATGTCAGTCCAAGCCATCCCTTTGCTGCTCTCCGCCGCACAGTCACGTCTGCCAATAACATCTTCTTCGGTCTCAAATGGTTTACTGGCTGCATGATTCACAGCTTCAACCCTGTCCATTTACTGAAGGCTATATTTAATAAGCCAGAATATATTTAGCCCCAGCTCATCAGGACTCACTGTTATGATACCATCAAGCGTGATCGTTGACCCATGAGTCACATGTTATTTGGAGTTACGGAGGACACGTGCATGTGAGGTTTTCCAAGTCCTGTGCACTCAATGACAGGCAATCAATGCCAAAACACCCTGGCGTGTCTACGTGCAATTTTACAACCGCTGTACAGAGCCCGGAGCAAGAGAGATCAGTGCATCTTTCCAGCTTTCCCCTGTTTGGCCTGTTACAGGGAAACCCACAAAGCTTGTCATGGGTTTGAACGTATAGACACTAAAACCTACCAGAGGGAGGGCACAGTTTCTCCGATATTACTTACTGGTCATCAGCTCTTGTAAAGCTGTACAATGGTTTATATTTCTCGAAAGGTGATGTAAATGGTGCTGGGGTCAAAGCAATGGCCAGCTCTTTAATTGTAAATCACACAGGCAGAATTGGGACTGGTCAGCAGAAACTTAGCATAACCTTTATCAGCTGTGTTTTAAAATAGAGGCTGGAATCATGGGTACCAAACTGTTGCAATTCTAAAAGCAGAGCTTACAACTACAAACAGATAGCATTGCCAAAGTAGCCTTGCTGAGTCCTCACACATCCCTCTACACAACAAATCACAAGAGTATTGTGGACTAAAACCAGACTCCTTTCTCAGGCACCACTAATCACAGGCCATGGTGACCAGATCAAATGCTTTTTGCTTTTATTCCCACCCCGAAAAGGGAAAAGAAAAAATTTAAACACGGAGTTGTTTTTTGGTACAAGCAGACACTGTTCAGGGATCTTTCTCAAACTGAACCACTGCTACTAAAATAGTGCAATCACCAAACATCCAAACAGCAGTGGTTATGTAACAGCTGGTTGAAAACAATTGTTGGCCCAGAATGGTGCTCACTTACGTGCATTCTCCAGGAACTTTACATCCCCCATGGATCGAATGGCAGCCTTGTTTACAAATAGCTGCAAAACCAAAAGGAAAATTCTGAAGGAGTCATTTCATTGAGACGTCAAATTATTTTGATCACATCCCCGTGGAGAGGCCAATGCCTTTGTCCACAAGATATCAACCAGGTGACCCGCTAACCAACCTGGGCAATCATTCTGCATGCACGCTTACAGGCTAAGCTGACAGTTCGTGCCTCTCCATCAGCAATGGATAGTGTGGAACAATGTGAGGCATGATCAGTGGCCTGGGGCACTGGGTGTCTTGGACCAGATACCTGGATATGTTGCGGAGAGATGGACTTTTCTCAATGAGTGAATAACTGTGTTAAGAGTCACAGATGTTACATATAGAAAGAGGCTAGTTGGTCCATCAAATCTATACAGCAATCTAGTCATTACTATTCCACACTCCAGCCTCACAGCCCAACAAATTATATTTATAAAGTGCCCTTCCTTTATCCTTTCAAAATCATTGATCCCCATTTCTGTGAGCAGTGAATTCCCAATCATTATCACTCATTGTCTAAAAGCAAATCATATTTCTCAGCATCCCTTGCCAAAACAGCTTTGGAGAAGGAGAATGTAGGTACAGAATTCAGGAGGAGGTACTGTGACATTCTTGCGCAGTTCGACGGAGGGAGTGAGGAGGTGATGTTGGAGGTTTTGGTGGGTTTAAAAGTCGACCATCTCCAGGTCCAGATGAGTTGTATCTCACGTTGCTGTGGGAGATGGGAAAGGAAATTATAGCAGCTCTCACTCTGATTCCTCTCTGGCCAGAGGACAGGAAGACAACTAATGGGATTCCACTTTACAAGAAGGGTGGTAGAGGTAGTCCAGGGGATTACAGACCAGGGAGTCTCACATCAGTGGTAGGGAAACTATTGGAGAAAATAGCGAAGGACAGAGTTAATCTCCATTTAGAGGGGCATGACTTGATCAGGGGTAGTTAGAATGGCTTTGTCAAGGGAAGGTCATGGCTGGCGAATTTAGTTTAATTTTCCGAGCAGGTTACCGAGTAAATAGACGGGTGTAGTGCAGCTGATGTGGTTTATATGGATTTCAGCAAAGGCCTTTCACAAGGCCTCACGTGGGAAACTGATGGAGAAGGTAAAAGCTTTAGACCAGGATAACTTGGCAAGTTGGATCCAAAATGGACAGTAACAGGAGACAGAGAATGACGATAAGAGGGCTGTTAGTGTGACTGGAACCCAGTGTGCAGTGATGTACCACAGGGATCAGTGTCTTGTTTGCAATAGTCAATAGTCATAAATGATGGAGATAAGAATGTTGGCGGGTGGGGTTTGGTGGAGGTGTGTGATAAGTAAGCTTGTGGTTGAGTGTGTTAGGATATAAATGGATTGGTGAAATGGGAAGATCAGTGGCAGATGGAGTTTAACCCTGGAAAGTGGTGCAGTTTGGAAGAAGGAACTAGACAAGGGAGTACTCAATGAATGCAGGACACCAGGAAGCTCAGAGGAACACAGGGATCTTGGGGTACTTGTAGAGCAGGCTAATAGGGTCATAAAGAAGGCATATGGGACTCTTGTCTTCATCAGTTGAGGTACACATTATAACAGCAAGGACGTTCTGTTGGAGCTGTACAGAACTTTGGTAAGGACATGGCTCAGTACTGTGTGCACCACACTATAGGAAGGACGTGATTGCACAGGAGGGCGTGAAGAAGAGATTCACCAGGATGGTGTCTGGGATGGAGCAGTCTGGCTATGAAGAAAGACTAGATCAGCTTGGGTTGTTTCCTTTGGAGCAGAGAAGGCTGAGAGGGTCCTGATAGAGATGGATAAGATTGCAAGGTACATGAATAGGGTGAATGAAGGCAGCTATCCCTCCTGGCTGAAAGGTTATTAAGAAGGGAGCACAATTTTGAGATGCAAGGCAGGAGGGTTAAAGGGGACTTGAGGAGGAAAACATACCACCCAGAGGCTGGTAGGAATCTGGAATGTACTAAAATAAAACAACGAACTGGAGATCTGAAACAAAAACAAAATTGCTGGGGAAACTCAGCTGGTCTGGGAGCATCTGTGAGCCGAAAACAGAGATAACAATTCCAATCCAGAATAGAATGCACTGTCTGGGAGAACAGGTGAGGTGGGAAACCTTTAAAGAGTACTTGGATGGGCACTTGAAATTTCTTAACATTCAAGGTTATGGGCCTAGTGTGGGAAAATGAGATTAGTGACAATTGAGTTTTTGTCAGTGCAGACTTGATTGGCATCTTCTGTACAGTGTCATACCAGGGTTCTATAAAAGCCAATGTCCCCAAGCCCCTTCAACATCATCCAAACAGGGTTTTTCTCTCTACTATCCAAGCCTGTCACATATCAATTCTTCCTTAACTCTCCTTTATTTTGCCAACCTAACCTTGCAAGTAAAAGTAAAACCAAACTCACTCCAACCCCATTCCTGAAATCAGTCTGGCAAATCTCCTCTCAACCTTCGAGAACTTTAACATTGTTCCGAAAGTGCAGTGACCAGAATTAGATGCAATACTCTAGAAAACTTCTAGACCGTGACTAGAGTTCAGCAAAACTTCCTTTTTATTGTATTTAAAGCCTTTGAGGCCCAAGATCTCATATTTGTTATTGTCTCAATGTGCCTTATAATCCTCGAACATCAGAGTGCCTGAACCACAAGTTCCTGCTGCCTTGCCACACTCTGGAACTGTGCCATTCAGTCCACACAGTCTCTCACTAGCCCTCCTTCCAAAATGCACCACCTCACACTGCTCTGTATTAAAATTCCATCTGCTATCTGTCTGCCCATTTTGCTAGGCTACATTCTGTTGCACTCACTTTGCTGTTCATCATTCCCTCACATTTGGGATCATCAAAACACTTTGAAATTTTACTCTGTATTCTAATACTCAAGTCTTTAACTTTCCATAAAATAAACAAAAGCAGGGATCGTATCAATGCCCCATGGCAAACAATACAGTCTGCCACCCACCAATTTAAAGATTTACCACGATGTGGAGGGGCCGGTGTTGGGCTGGCGTGGATAAAGTTAAAAAATCACACAACATCAGGTTATAGTCCAGCAGGTGTATTTGTAAGCACTAGCTTTTGGAGCGCTGCTCCTTTGTCAGGTCACTAGCTCCCTGATGAAGGAGCAGCGCTCCGAAAGCTAGTGCTTACAAATAAACCTGCTGGACTATAACCTGGTGTTGTGTGATTTTTAACTACAGTTTACCACGACTCACTATTTTCTGTTCTTAAACAAAATTTTTGCCCAATGACTATATTCTATAAGCTTCAGTTTTGTTAACTATATTTTTGTGATACTTTGCCAATATTTTATTTAAAATCCATGATCCAATACTACACCAGACTACTGGAAGAGAGGTGAACTGGGGGGAGCTCAATGTTGGTTGGTCCAGCGCATTCCAATATTTTTATGAAAAACAGCTTGAGTTACAACCAAAAATCACCTTCGATGCCAAGTGCAACCCTCATGACACCAGTGACTAGCAAACACAACGTTGGCCAGAGATCAGATTTGAAATTATAAAATGTTGGTTCTGTTCCACATTGGTGCTGGCTCCCTACAGTGTTGAAGATGAGTTGCCATTAGGAAGCTTAAGTAATGTAACAGCCTGTGACCAAGATATGCAATATTCATTTTAATGGAACCCATCAATATAATCAAGCTATGAAGACTTGCAGCACAAACGCAGGCCACTTAGTCTATCATGCTGCTAATGGGTTTGGGAAATTGCTGGTTTGCTCTGGTCTCTCCTGCTCTTCCCCAAAGTATGGCTAATGTTTTCCTTTTCAAGTATTTACCCTTTCTGCAAGTTACTACTGAATCTGCTTGCATTCCTGTTAGCAGTGCATTCCACATCAGACAGGAACTCCTCCACCCTGTAAATGATGGAACTAACTTCATTATTCCAATTTTGGCATCCATGACTCTGATTACTACCATTTCAGGTTCCTAACTCCCAAACTCAAACCTAACTTTCCTTCTGCCTAAAGATGTGCTTTAAAATCTATTACTACGATCTAGACTTTGACAAGCTGCATTAATAGCTCTTCATGTGGCTCATTGCATTATTTGCTAACACTCACGTGAAGCACTTTGGAGTATTTTATTATCTTAAAGAAAACCACATAAATGCAAGCTGTAGTCAAAACATTCTAATCATACCTTTGTTCTTTCATCAATTGTCTTAAAGCTACATTCTGATGATCAACTCTTCTGCCCGAACACAGAGTTCCTCCTTCCTCACCCCAAATAAAATTCCTCATTTTGAATACCTCTGCTTGACCTCCCCATAAACTTGGAGATCACAGTGGGTCAGACAGCATCTACGGAGAGAGAGCAAGCTCATGTTTTGAGTCTAGATGAGTCTTTTTTTTTAAAATTCCCTACAGTGTGGAAACAGGCCCTTCAGCCCAACAAGTCCACACCGACCCGCCGAAGAACAACCCACCCAGACGCATTCCCCTACATTTACCCCTGACTAATGCACCTACACTATGGGCAATTTAGTATGGCCAATTCACCCTAATCTGCACATCTTTGGACTGTGGGAGGAAACCGGAGCACCCGGAGGAAACCCACGCAGACACGGGGAGAATGTGCAAACTCCACAAAGTCAGTCACCTGAGGCGGGAATTGAACCCGGGTCCCTAGCGCTGTGAGGCAGCTGTGCTAACCACTGAGCCACCGTGCAAAGCTAAATGAATGCTAACCACTGAGCCACCGTGCAAAGCTAAATGAATAAGCTTTGATGAAGAGTCTTCCAGATTCAAACCATTAGCTTGCTCTCTCTCCATGCATGCCATCTGACTCGCTGTGTTCTCCAGCATTTGCTGTTTTTAGTACAGGTTCCAGCACCTACAGTAACTTGCTCCTCCCTTTTAAGCTTGTCTGACTTTAAGAAGAACTCTAGGTTTTGCAGCGAGTTTACTTCACCATCTCCCTCCCCTGGTACCAGCCCTGTATCCTTTCCTAGGCCCTGAATTGTAAATGGATGGATCCCATCAATGCGAGTTGAGAGTCCAGTTTGTATAACAGCAGACTCCTTACCTTTAGTACATTCGCTCCCCATCCAGCCTTCCATACACAGTTTGTTCCCATTCTGGTCACAAACAAAGTGACCAAACACATCGTCACGGGGCCGGCAGAGTTTGTTGCAGGCAGTGCCGTAGTAATATTCCTCACACTTCACACGGATGCTGTATTCAAAGTGAGCCACGGCTCCGTGGTGCTGCAAGGTCATCCACTGGGCCCCTGGGTTGATCATTCCTGTGTGAGCAGCTCGCTCAATCAGTTGCCCTTCGTCTACACAAAGAGGAAAAGGAGAAAACCAAATCCACTCAGTTTATCTTAAATGTAGAATGGACAGTGCAGTTATATCCCATAAATATGGCCAAGGGACAAGTGGGTATTAACACTCAAGCCAATTGCATTTAATGTGAACACTGTTAACTGTGTGCTCACCTACATTCACATTGTTAAACTATTCCTGACATCATCTGTCACCAACAATGGCATAGGGACATCTGCCTGTTTGAGAATGTTCTTACCCCTACAGAGGGTAATGACTCCCAACAGCAGCATCCATATGTCCCCACCTCCTCTATGGGAGCAGGAGGAGGCCAGTCAGTTCCTCAGTTAGATCAGGCTGACATCTATTCTAAGTCGAGAGTGCGGTGTTGGAAAGCACAGGAGGTCAGGCAGCATCCGAGGAGCAGGAGAGTCGACGTAGCCAGCTAAAGGTCTTCATTAGGAATGAGGCTGTGAGCTGGGGTTGGGGGAGAGAGCTGAGAGTGCGATAGGTAGATGGAGGTGGGGGTAATGGTGATAGGTCGGAGAGGAAGGTGAAGTAGATAGGTGGGAAGGAAGATGGACAGGTTGGAAGGTTGGATCTGGGAAAAGATGGGGGAGGTGAGGTGAGGAATCTGGTGAAATCTACATTGATGCCCTGGGGTTGGAGGGTCCCAAGGCAGAGGCATTCTTCGTCCAGGTGTTGGGTGCTGAGGGTATGGAGATGGAGGAGCGAGGGGGGAAAGTTGAAGTGTTCGGCCACGGGGCAGTGGGATTTGGAGGGTGTGGGTGTCCCGGAGATGTTTTTTTTTAGATTACATTACAGCGTGGAAACAGGCCCTTGGGCCCAACAAGTCCACACCGACCCGCCGAAGCGCAACCCACCCATGCCTCTACATTTACCCCTTACCTAACACTACGGGCAATTTAGTATGGCCAATTCACCATGCAGACACGGGGAGAACGTTCTCTGAAACAATCTTCAAGAAGATGTCCTGTCTCCCCAATGTAGAGGAGACTGCGTCGAGAGCAATAGTTACAGTAAATGACATGTGGAAGGTGAGGACCAGGGGGGTTCTGTCCTTGTTGCGGTTGGAGGGTGGGGTTCAAGGGCAGAGGTGTGGGAGATGGATGAGATGCACTGGATGGCATCATCAACCACGCGAGAGGGGAAATGGCACTCTTTGAAGAAGGAGGCCATCTGATGTGTTCTTTGGTGGAACTGCTCCTCCTGGGAGCCGATGCGGTGGAGGCGAAGGAATTGGGAATAAGGGATAGCACTTTTACAGGAGGCAGAGTGGGAGGAGGTGTAGTCCGGGTAGCTGTGGGAGTTGGTGGATTGTAGAAGATGTCAGTATTGAATCGGTCACCATTGATGGAGATGGAGAGGTCCAGAAAGGGGAGGGAGGTGTCCAGGTGAACTTAAGGTTGAGGTGGAATGTGTTGGTGAAGTTGATGAACTGTTCAACCTCCTCGTGGGAGCACGAGGTGGCACCGATACAGTCATTAATGTAGTGGAGGAAAAGGTGGAGAATGGTGCTGGTGTAACATGTGGGCACGGTCGCTCAGTGGTTGGCACTACTGCGTCACAGCACCAGGGACCCAGGTTTGATTCCAGCCTCAGGTGACTGTATGTGTGGAGTTTGTACATTCTCCCCAAGTCTGTGTGGGTTTCCTCTGGGTGCTCCGGTTTCCTCCCACAAGCCAAATATGTGCAGGTTAGGTGAACTTGCAATGCTAAATTGCCCATAGTGTTCAGGGATGTATAGGTTAAGTGCATTAGTTAGGGGTAAATGCAAAGTAACAGGGTAGGGGAATGAGTCTGGGTGGATTACTCTCTGGAGGGTCGGTGTGGACTTGTTGGGCCGAAGGGCCTGTTTCCACACTGTAGGGATTCTATGTGCTTTCTATTCTATTTCAACTACAGAAGATGGAATGTTCCACACAACTGACAAGGAGACAGGCACAGCTGGGGCCCATGCAGGTGCCCATGGCTACCCCTTTGGTCTGGAGGAAGTGGGAGGATTCAAAGGAGAAATTGTTAAGGGTTAGGACCAGTTCAGCCAAACAAATGAGAGCATCAGTGAGGACACCAGGAGAGGAAGAAACAGAGGGCTTGGAGGTCCTTGACATGGCGGATAGAGGTCTCTTTCTCCTAGTTGATATCAATTCTAACCCCATCGATCTGCCTTCTCTACAGATCCCCACTGGACTAGTTAAAATGTGTCTGGAAAGTCCGCTCAGTGGATAATTAACCGTCAAACATTATCACAAACTTTTGGACATTATTACATTGCACAATGCAAGTTCCCACAAATTAGCTGCTACATTTCCTACATGACAGTGATTAGAGATAAGTACATTATTGGCAATATCCACTTTGGAATATCCATAGTGGCAAGGAATCACCAAGCCTTTACAGCACAGAAAGAGACTGTTCAGCTCCACCAGATAGGTCCATGCCAGTGTTTACACTCCATTGTTCCTCATCTAACAACCAGCGTTGGGAATACATGCTTACACTAAAGGATTGTGTGAAACATTTGAAGATACAGACCAGTTTGGACATTTTCAGAACTGAAAAGCATGTAGTTTTATCAAAGAAAGAAGTCCGCAGCTTAACATGTGCAGTGAGTCACCTGCATTTTACAAACAAATCAATGACTCTGGAGAAAAGACAAACAAAGCTTTCAAGGGGATTTAATAAATGGGATTTATGGTCCTTAGTTATTGGAAAATCTGGTTTTAAAAAACCAAGGTGGCCCTATGTTAATGGTTCAAAAGGTGTGGTGCTGGAAAAGCACAGTTGGTCAGGCTGCTACCAAGAAGCAGCAGAGTCGACGTTTCCACCATAAGCTCTTCATGGGGAATGACCGCCTGATGAAAAGCTTCTGTTTGAAACACTGCCTCTCCTGCTCCTCGGTAGCAATGTTTCAAACAAAAGCTCTTCATCAGGCGATCATTCCCAATGAAGAGCTTATGGTGGAAACGTCGACTCTGCTGCTCCTCGGTAGCAGCCTGACCAACTGTGCTTTTCCAGCACCACACTTTTTGACTCTCATCTCCAGCATCTATAGTCCTCACTTTCTCCTAGACTAATGGTTGCCTTTTGTTTAACAGGCCTATTACAAAAGCTGAACCACACAGACTAACAGATTTGGGAACAGCTTCTTCCCTGCTGTTTATTACTCTCCTGAATGGATCTCTCAAATTTCAAATGTAATGTTGATCTCACTCTTTGTGCTCCTTCTCTGCTGCCGTAGCATTGTTTTCCTTGCTCTTTTCTATTACCCTAATGCATTTTATATGACATAATCTGCTTGTACTGCATGCAAAACAAAACTTTTCACTGTACCTAGGCACAGTAATAAATCAATCAAATCTTAGTAGCTAGTTAAGGAAGATAAAGCAGAAATTGAGAGTCTCTCTCCGAAAATTCTTTCGTCAGTATAAGCTCCAAGGGACCAGGCAAAATTTCTAACTTCCTTGAGAAAACTGGACCATAACAACTTTCAAAGGCTTGGATCCAAGAGAATGGTAGAACGTCCATTCTGATTCCATTACTCCACGGTGATCTGAAATTCTACCTAAATCAATAGGAAACCGAGTGGACGGAGAGAAGCCAAGACATTCTATGCTTTGTTTCAGACACTTGGAAGAGACTGCCTCATGGTTTAATAATCATTAGCTGAGTAAGAGAGAAACGGGAGATTCATCCCACCTCCAATATTGATCCTGTATTGAATTAGTTATTCTCAATACTTTTGTGGAGGAACCTCAGGGAGAGAAGGGAACGGGGAAAAGATGGTGGTCAGATGACCTGGTCATGCAAGCATGCACACATCCCTGCATGGAACATGAAGAGGATTAGAATAGACCATCGTGTCCACAACAGTCAAACAGCAACACTTGTTCATGAGCACTTGACTGCAGGTCTAGGTGATGTCTGGGGCAGCACCCCAGAAGGAGGAATTAACTATTCAATAAAAACCGGGAAAGAGAGAGAAAAAACAAATCAAGATGTCTATTCAGTTCATCATCTCAGCTATCAACATCCAAGATTGTTAGCATTCACCTTTCAAAGATGAAGGGAGTAGCTGAGGCCTGCACCGTTTGATAACTGCACATTGTTTTTGAGTTTCCCCACAAACTTTGCAGGAAGTTCTGCTCGGAGTTCTTTTTTCAGCCAGAACGGAAATACTAAGGAATTCTGAAACAAAACAAATCTCAGGTCTAGCTATTTTCTCAAGACTGTTGGAATCACCACACCCATCCAGCACGAGAGACTAACTGAAACAGACACGTACTTATGCTGTGCTGTGTTTTAGATAGGGCAGACATTGAAATACGCACAGAGTTTCCGCATTCCTTCCCCTAGTCTCCCACTTCCCACGCTGCTCTGGCCGCGTAGATTAACATGTTGACAAAGGGGTGAGCGTTTGCTATTATTCACATACTGCTGGGTCACCAATACCGTCTCCAATATTTAACTTTGGCCCAGCAGGGTCGTACTGTCACTTTAGGTCAGAAGGTTCCAGGTTCAAGCCTGACCAGAGACTCCGGGTCAACAGTTGCAGCGCGGTACTGAGGGAGTGCTGCACTGTCAATGCATGCAGCTTCTACATGAGACATTAAATTGAAGATCCCTCTGCTCTCTCAGATGGGTTGTGAAATATTCCGTACTAATATTTTGAACGTGGAAGAGATATCTCCCCTGTAGGCTAGAGCAATAAACAGATTAACTGGCCATTGACAGCATGGACCTACCACAGGAGAAGATAAATTTCCTTATGAGCCCATCCAATCAGCATCAACATCCATTTGTTTTTTTAATGCTTTTATAAGATTTATATTCCAAAGGTACCTGGTTCCACATGCCAACCACTCAAGTTGTTCTTTGTGGAAGCTTGCTGTGCATCTTTTATCTACCATATTTTGTAAATTACAGTGACTTGAGTGGCTGAAGTGTTTTAGGATGAAGGATTTTGGTAGGCGCTATGAGAAATTCAAGTTTTCTTTCCTTCATACAAACTAGCCCAATTTGGGCGCTAAGCTGGTGCAGAAACAGCTAACATCAGGTGGGCAGGAAGTTTACTAACGTTAGCTCTATGTTTGGTTAGGGAAAATGGGATCAAAAGGCAGAACTGTTCCACTACCCAGCTGGCATTTAGCACAAAGTCAACATGGTTTTGGTGATCAAGTATTGACTACACCGGACCCAGCCCTGGTCACAACAGGCCAACATTGCAACACTGCTTGAGGATCAGACACAACACAGTAATGTTTGGGAGGACGCCATTTGTCCCACACACACCTTTCTTATGCAGTGGACTTCCCCATACCCGACAAAAGATCTTCATGCACTTCCCAAATAAAGATAACTGGCAAAGGGGAATTGATGAGAAACCCAGATGCACAACAGATGAAATTTTTTTTTAGATTAGATTACTTACAGTGTGGAAACAGGCCCTTCGGCCCAACAAGTCCACACCGACCCGCCAAAGCGCAACCCACCCAGACCCATTCCCCTACATTTACTCCTTACCTAACACTACGGACAATTTAGCATGGCCAATTCACCTGACCTGCACATTTTTGGACTGTGGGAGGAAACCAGAGCACCCGGAGGAAACCCACGCAGACACGGGGAGAATGTGCAAACTCAGACAGTCGCCTGAGGCGGGAATTGAACCCCGGACTCTGGCGCTGTGAGGCAGCAGTGCTAACCACCGTGCCACCCATAAATTATAACTGTTCAACTGGAATTGCGTGAACTTGAAAAGAACCTGTCCAGGGTTATGGGCAGGATGAGAAACCAAAAAGCAATAGGAGTAACTGGAGAATTCGTTCAAAGATCCAGCACAAACTTAATAGGCTGAATGGCTTTCTTCTACTCCAGGACAAATAAGTGAATCAGATTATGAATATCAATCCAAGTTTTTTTTGAAAAGCCCAAATATTATGGTTATTCCTTTCTAACAGCAAAAGGTGATCCAGTATTAAATGGTAATTTGGTCATTTGGATGAGTTATCTGGCAGCTAGTGTATGTGGCAGTGGAGTCTAATACAAGTCGAAATTAAAGACTAGAAAGGAATTTAACCCCACAGGCCTATTGCCAGTTCTCGCTCAGGTAAAGTCAGCCAACATTATTCACATTTTTCTTATAAAAAAACATACTCCAGCTTAATTTAGTAATTAAAAATCAACAATTCTGCTCACAAAATATTCTAATTTTTATAGAAATATACATTAATATTTGCATTTTAAAATTTCAAAGATAAAACCCTTCAGGCCTGAAGTACTCCCAATAATCTGCCGTTTTAATTCCTGCATTCACAATGGTATCTGCCCATGTAAACATGTCACACAATGGTATCTGCCCATGTAATTACAGTCTCCCAGCAGTGGGGGCACTCCAACATCACTATTCCAGTGTCACTATAGTGAATGTTGTTCCTTTGCTTAAGCAGGGTAACAAGGATAATCCTGAAAATTATAGGCTTTACATCAATGGTAGGGAAATTACTGGAGAAGATTCCGAGGGACAGGATTTACTCACGTTTGATAAAGAATGGACTTATTTGTGATAGTCAGCATGACTGTGTGCAGGGAAGGTCTTATCTCAGAAATCTGAGCAAGTGACAAGGATGATTGATGAGGGTAGGGCAGTGGATGTTGTCTGTATGGACTCTACTAAAGCATTTGGTAAGGTCTCACATGGTAAGATGGTCCAGAAGACGAAGTCACATGGGATCCATGGTGAGTTGGTAAATTGGATATAAAACTGGCTTGGTCATAGAAGACAGAGGGTAGTTATGGAGGGGTGTTTTTCTGACTGGTGGTCTGCGAACAGAGGTGTTCCACAAGCATCATTGCTGGGACCTCTCACTGTATATGTGTGATTCGGAGGTGTCGGTGTTGGACAAGGGTGGACGAAGTTAAATCTCACACCAGGTTATAGTTCATCAAGAGGCAGCACCTTGAAAGCTAGTGCTTCCAAATAAACCTGTTGAACTATAACCTGGTGTTATGTGATTTTTAACTTTATATATATAAATAAGTGACCTTGGAATAGTGATGTTGGAGTTAGCGAGTTTTGAGAAGATTTGTAGCTCAGGTTGAGGTTTTGGATGTAGGTTTGCTCGCTGAGCTGAATGTGTTGTCCCAGTCGAAGTGGTGTCCTTCCTCATCCGTATGTGAGGGTACTAGTGAGAGAGGGTCATGTCTTTTTGTGGCTAGTTGGTGTTCATGTATCCTGGTGGCTAGCTTTCTGCCTGTTTGTCCAATGTAGTGTTTGTTACAGTCCTTGCACGGTATTTTGTAAATGACCTTAGTTTTGCTCATTGTCTGTATAGGGTCTTTCAAGTTCATTAGCTGCTATTTTAGTGTGTTGGTGGGTTTGTGGGCTACCATGATGCCAAGGGATCGGAGTAGTTGATGGGGTCTGATGTTGGAATGCCCCCACTGCTGGGAGACTGTAATTACTATGTGACATGTTTACATGGGCAAATACCATTGTGAATGCAGGAATTAAAACGGCAGATTATTGGGAGTACTTCAGGCCTGAAGGGTTTTATCTTTGAAATTTTAAAATGCAAAATGAAAATAGTGATTTGTATGAAAGTCTAGGTAGTCTGATTATTATGTTTTCAGGCGACATGAAAATTGGAGGAGATGTAGGTAATGAGGAAAGTTGGTAAGGATACAGCAGGATATAGATCAGATGGAAAGCTGGATGGAGTAATGGCAAATGAAGCTTAATCAGGACAAGTGTGAGGTGACTCATTTTGGGAAAGATATAGTAAGTGGCAGGATTCTTGGGAGTACTGATATTCAGTGGGATCTTGGGATGCAAATCCTTAAATCCCTCAAAGTGGCAACACAAGTGGATAAGGTGGTAACAAAGACATACGGCACGTTTACCTTCATCTGCTGGGGTGCTGAGTATATAAGTTGGCAAAGTGATGTTGCAGCTGGAGAAGACTTTGATTAGGCCACATTTGGAGTGTCTTGTGCAATTCTGATCATCATACTACAGGAAGGATGTGGAGGCTTTGGAGAGGGTGCAGAAGAAGTTTACCAGGATGTTGCCTGGATTGGAGTGTATTAGTTATAAGGAGGGGTTAGACAAACTTGGATTGTTTTCACTAGAGTGTTGGAGGCTGAGGAGGCAACCTGGATGATAACGTCAGCTTGTATTAGAGGGCAGAACTACAAATTGAGGGGTGATAGATTTAAGACAGATGTCAGAGGCAGGTTCTTTACGCAGAGAGTGGTAAGGGCGTGGAATGCCCTACCTGCTAATGTGGTCAACTCAGTCGCAATAGGGAGATTCAAACAATCCTTAGATAAGCACATGGATGATTTTGGGATAGTGTAGGAGGGGCGAGCTGAGAATAGTTCACAGGTCGGCACAACATTGCTGGCCGAAGAGCCTGTTCTGCGCTGCATTGTTCTATGTTCTGATAGAAGTGTATAAAATTACGAGAGGCATGGATCGGGTGGATAGTTAGAGTCTTTTTCTTCCCCAGGATGTAAATGTCAAATATGAAAGTGAAAGGGTACTTTACATAGAAGGTGTTAGGTGCCTGGAACACACTGCCAGGGGAGTGGTAGAAGCAAATACTGTTGCAACCTTTAAGAGGCATTTAGACAGAGAGAGGAACAGACAGGGATTAGAGGGATATGGGCCATGTGCAGGCTGATAGGATTAGTTTACAATAACATCATGGCCAGCACAGACATGATGGGCCAAAGGGCCTGTTCCTGTGCTATACTCTTCTGTGTTCTATATACTAGATTGTATCAACAGTGTAACCAAGCTACAGTAGCATATTACACAACAATTGAAGATAAGGACTAAAACGAAATCAAGGAGTTGAGTAAAAAACACCATCAATCCTTCCAAAATTTAATTCAAATTGAAGAGATTACATCAGCTACAGCTCATGCTATACTGCATCTATCAGAATCTTCATGTTGAAAGAATCTGAAAACATTAGTATCACATTGTTCAAAAAACCAGTCAGTACAGCTCCCAAACTGAACTGGGAATATTTTCTATTGTTTCATTCCCCCTGTTAACTTATAAAGAGCAACAATACTTCTTTGGGATGAGGCATCAGTAAAACCTTAACAGCAGGAGTATCCAATCCAATCCAATGTTGTGATTATGTTGCTTACAACAGTGACTATACCTCAGAACACGATAATACACAGCAGTAGAAGTCGGCCATTCAGCCCATCAAGACAAGCCTCATTCCTGATGAAGGGCTTATGCCTAAAACGTCGATTCTCCTGCTCCTCGGATGCTACCTGACCTGCTGTGCTTTTCCAGCAACACACTCGCAATGACATTCAGCCCATCAAGCCTGCTCCAGTATTCAATGGCTGATTTAATAATCCTCAGCTTCACTTTCTTGCCTTTTCCCCCACAACCCTGGATTCCCTTCCTGATTTAAAAATCCATCTCTCTCAGCCTTGGATATACTGAACGAGCCAGTGTCAACAGTGCTCTGTGGTGAAGAATTCAACAAACTGACCACCCTGGGAAGAAATTCCTCCTCACCTGTCTTAAAAAAGCAATCCCTTATTCTGAAGCGACGCCCTCTGGTCCCAGACATTCTCACAAGGGAAAACAACTTAACATCCCCCCTGTCAAGTCCCCTAAGAATCACTGTCTGTTTCAAAGAGGTCACCTCTAATTCTTCTAAATTACAATGAGTACAGGCTTCTGAGAATTCAACCTCTTCTCCTAAGTCAGTCACTCCATATCTAGGATCAGCCTAGAGACCTTTCTCTGGACTGCCTCAATGTCGGTCTGTCTTTCCTTAGATGAAGGGCCCAAAAATTGTTCACAGTATTCCAGTCTGTGGTCTGACTAGTGATTTGTATAATTTTAGCAAGACCTCCCTAATTTTATACTCCATTCCCTTTGAAATGAAGGCCAATGTTCTATTTACCTTCCCTATTACTGGCAGAACTTATACACTAGCTTTATCAGATTTATGCATCTGGACTTTCAAATTGCTCTGTTCTGTAGTTTTCTGCACTGAAATAATATTCAGCTCCTCTATTCTTCCTGCCAAAGTGCAGAACCTCACATTTGTCCACAGTAGATTCCAATTGCCAAGTTTTTGCCCACTCACTTACCCAGTGTGCAGATATTTTTTTTGTCATCCTGACCACTTGCCTTCCCATTGCAAACGTGGCTCCAATAACATTCACTTTCCTGATCTAAGTCATTAATATATATGGCAATTAACTGAGGCACTCCACTAATTAAGGTCGCCTTCCTGAAGATGCCTCCCTTATCCCAACTCTCTGTCTTCTATTAGTTAGCCAATCCTCTCTCCATGCCAATATACTACCTCCAACACCATGGGCTCTTTGTATTTTATTAAGTAGTCTAATGTGTGATACCTTATTGAATGTCTTCTGAAAATCCAATATATTACATTTACCATTTCATCTTGATCTATCCCACTTCTTAACTCCTCAAAGAATTCTGATAAATTTATCAGACATGATTTCCCCTCCATGAAGCCACATTGTCTCTGTGTGATCATATTATGCATTTCTAAATGCTCATGTTTACAGTCTTTATAACATATTTCCTGATAACTGGCCGAGAGTTACCTGTTTTTTGTGTCCCTCCTTTTTAAAATAAAGGTACTACATCAGCGGTTTTTCAGAACCCACATAAATCCTGGAAGATTGCTATGACTACATCCACTATCTCTGTGGCTGCTTCTTTTAACATCTAAAGATGCAGCCCATCGCGTCCAGGGAATAGATCAACCTTTACAATCCCTGGCACATTTTCTTTAATGATAGGTTTTATAGTTAGAACATAGAACATTACAGCGCAGTCCAGACCCTTCATTCCTCGGTGATGCACCGACCTGTGAAACCAATCTCGAGCCCATCTAACCTACACTATTCCATTCACGTCCCTATGTCTATCCAACGACCATTTAAATGCCCTTAAAGTTTGTGAGTTCTACGACTGTTGCAGGCAGAGCGTTCCCCACCCCTACTACTCTCTGAGTAAAGAAAGAGAATTTATTTTGTTCTCTCCCTTTGCTCCTTGATTATTCGGTCATTGTGGAATGTTACTGGTGTCTTCTACTGTGAAAAGTTCTGCTCAACTCTTCTGCCATTTCCTGCTGCTCCATTACTATTCCAAGTGCTTCACTGAACATTTTAACAACAGGACAATTTAGAGGGAACTACAGAAATGCAGGTTTTCTTTTTATCTGAAACATCACAAGATGGTTTTAAACAGTTCTGTTCTTTTACCTTGCAACTGAGTTGGTCACTGCATAATGGGGCCCACAGTATGTCGAGTGATGATGATTTAGAATGTGTTGCTTGAAAGTGAAAATATCAACTCGTGACACTCTCACACTGTGTGATAACATTCCTGTGAAGCACCTTGGGACTTCAGTGCATTAAATGCGCAATTTAAATACAAACATTTGCTATTTTTGGGAGCATTTTCAAAATGAAATGAAACAAGTATTGGAAAAAAAAATTGGTTGCAGGGCTGCAGGGTAAGAAAGATTAGGGTGTTGGGGCTATTGGAATTTCTCTCATATGTGATGGTATTATCACTGGACTGTTAATTCAGAAACCCAGATAATGTGCGCGTTCAAATCCCACCATGGCAGACGGTGGAATTTAACTTTAATTGAAATAAAATCTGAATTAAGACTCTAGTGATAGCAATCAGTTGATTGTCAGGAAAAACCCGTCTGAGTCACTAAGGTCCTTCGGGGGGGGGGGGGGGGGGGGAATCTGCCATCCTTACCTGGTCTGTCCCACATGTGACTCCAGACCCACAGCAATGTGGTTGACTCTCAACTGCCCTCTCGGCAATCAAGGGTGGGCAATAAATGCTGGCCTAGCCAGAGACACTCATATGCCATGAATGAATGGGAAAAAAATGGACTGAATGGCCTCGTTCTGTGGCGAGAGACTGCATGAGATCTGCCTCAACACTATGTGTATATCACGGCAGTTTCTCTAGCAGTTTCAGTATAAATGGGGTATCATTTATCCTGATTAGTTCAGGACTCCCAGGGAACACATTTTTGGATTCAACCACTTGGATGCCACCCTCTGTGAAAATGTGCAGTTTAATCTCCACCTAACGTGCTGTTTATTCGATTAAAAAAACAGTTCTGCCAAGTCACAGGAGAACTATTAAGGTCTTGCCCTGACAAGTGCAATTAACAGGCTTGTCAGCTCCACCCTAGCTGTGAATTTTATTTGTGTGGTGCACAAAATGTCACTTATTTGGGGTTTGAACTCCTTTCTATTCCCTTGGTTACTGGCCAGGACCCAACATTTCTTTTTAAAGGAAAAGAAACAACTGTTTTTCTTCATAGTTGACAGCAGGTAACCAAAACTGTTGTCTCCAAATGCCAGAGACCATCACCGATTGGGAAGTGTGTTTAACACACTCCTCTAAGCATCACTGACAGCTCCTTCCCCTGTACTGACGCTGGAACGACATGCACGCCCCCAGGTAAACATTCTTCAAGTGTGAGCAAGCTGCTTCACCTTGAGACATGACAGAATATTCTGATCTCGCTGTTGGCTTGGCGCGTGCATGAACACACACACACGCACGCACACACTTTCAACTACCTGTTCCTGGATAGTCAACAGAAGCTGAATTAATGGCGGATTATTGCCACTCCCCAGCCTGGAGATATTGAGACTAATTGCAGCACTCACTCCCTGGCAACAAATCAGATAACCACGCACGAGCCAGGCAGACATCAAACCTTGCATCTTCCTGTTCTGTAAGACTGACTTACCACACCTAGAGTTCATGCTAAAAGGCAAACCCCCAACCTGAATAAACACAATTCAGATTCAACCGTGGTTTAGGATTAGATCTCCTGACAACCAACTCATTGAAGTACAGAGTTCAACAAAGAAAGACTTATTTCTACTGCAGCTTGCACAACCTCAGAACGTCCTCATGCTCTCCACAGCCGATTATGTACTGGAGGTTACTGTTACCATGTCAGAAATGCACAGAGAACAACGTGATAAGGATCAGAACATGTGTTTTGCTGGCTGAGAGATAAATATTGGTCAGGACATTAGAATACCCCCCTGTTCTCCCAAAGAGCAGGATCTTTCCATCCAGCCAAGGGGGAGGTGGTGCCTTGGATTACTGTCTCATCCAAAAGGGCGGCACGGTGGCCCAGCGGTTAACACTGCTGCCTCACAGCACCAGGGTCCTGGGTTCAATTCCCGCCTGTCTATGTCAAGTTTGCACATTCTCCCTGTGTCTGCGTGAAATGTGCAGGTCAGGTGAATTGGTCATGCTAAATTGCCCACAGTGTTAGGTGCGTTAGTCAGGGGTTAATATAGGGTAGGGAAATGAGTTCGGGTGGCTTTCTCTTCGGAGGGGCTGTGTGGACTTGTTGGGCCGAAGGGCCTGTTTCCACACTGTAGAGAATCTAATCTAAAAAAAAAGATGGCAGCATCAATCTCAATGCAGAACTCCCTCCCTCAGAATATTTCCTCAGCTCTATGGAGTGAGACAGAAACTGCCAAATTTCAGCCTCTCGGAGATACAATTGTTTGAGCCACTGTTACCGGCAAGGATGCTCAACTCATTTGAGGCGGGGGGAGGGGAAGAGGATAAAAAAAACAGGAAGAAAATACTTGTTTGTCTTCCAGTTAGCAGAAGGTTTTAAAACCACAACCTTAAAGTGGAAACCATAACCATTCAGGAATTGTTTAAGATCGTCCTCTAGCCAGTTCTGCTTGCTACCTCATCTGCTAGCACGTTCCATCCACATGCACGCTTCCAGATAAACAAACTGTCAAGTATAAGCAAGCTACTCGACCTTGAAGGCTCCCAGAAAGCTCTGATTGTGTTGTTAGCTTGGTGGGCGCGTAATCACGGTGTCAAGCTGAAGCAGGTATCCAAGAGAAAGCATGGTACAAGGTGGACAACAGGTGTGTCTGTCTGAGAGAGAGAGTGTAGTGTGTAGTGTGTGCGTGCGTGCGTGTGTATATATGTGTGTACACGTGTATACCCAGGTAAAGCAGATGATACATTGAGCTACCTGGTTCAGGAATGCTTCAAAGGTTAGTTCAGATTTGATTAATTGCAGCTTACAATAACATAGAGCTTTTAACAAAATAGAGGCTGCTCTCTCAGAGAGAGAGAGAGAGAGAGAGAGAGAGACACAGAGAGGGAGGGAGAAAGAGACACAGAAGGAGGGAGAGAGACAGAGACAGAGAAAGGCACAGGAAGAGGGAGGATTCTGGTGGTGGGGGGTTGAACCTGAAGGGGAGAAGAAGAACCCTTCAAGGTGACCACAGCTGTTAACACAAACCAGCTTTCTTGCCAACTGAGCTATCTGACCCTCTGTTTTAACAGAGTAGAGAACTGAGGCAATTCATAGGGAGCTGTGAGAAAAATCAAGACAGGAAAGTGACCATGTTGGCCCATGTGACAGCAAAGTGGAAGGTTTCAAGGAGTACGAAGACAGTGCTGGAAAAAACAACTGAGGTCAGGCAACATCTACTGAGAAAAACAGGAGGAGTGTTTTAGATAGAGTGACCGCTCATCAGGGAGGAGAAGGTGAGGACTGCAGATGCTGAAAATCAGTCAAAAGGTGTGGTGCTGGAAAAGCACAGGCAGTCAGGCAGCATCCAACGAGCAGGAGAGTTGAGTATCTTCATCAGGAATTAATGAAGAGCATTCCTGATGAAGGGCTTATGCTTGAAACATTGACTCTCCTGCTCCTTGGATGCTGCCTGACCAGCTGTGCTATTCCAGCACCATACTTTTCGACTCTGACCTCTCATCAGAACTGGTTCAGCATTTCCATAGAGATATACAGCATGGAAACAGACCCAACCCGTCCATGCCGACCAGATATCCCAACCCAATCTAGTCCCACCCTTCCTATTCATATACCCATCCAGACCTGTTTTAAATGTTGTAATTGCACCATGTCCTCTGGCAATTCATTCCATACACGCACCACCCTGTGTGTGAAAACGTTGTTCCGTATCCATGCCCCTCATGGTTTAATAAACCGTTACAAAGTTATCCCTCAGCCTCCGACGCTCCAGAGAAAACAGCCTCACCCGATCCAGCCTCTCCCTATAGCTCAAACCCTCCAACCCTGGCAACATCTGTGTAAACCTTTTCTGAACCCTGTCAAGTTTCACTACATCCTTCCAATTGCAGGGAGGCTAGAACTGAATGCAGTATTCTAAAAATGGTCTAACCAATGCCCTTTACAGCACAACATGACCTCCCAACTCCTATAATCAATACCCTGACCAATAAAGGAAAGCACACCAAACGTCTCCTTCACTATCCGACCTACCTGTGACTCCACTTTCAAGGAACTACGAACCCGCATTCTAAGGTTCAGCAACACTCCCCAGCACCTAACCATTAAGTGTGTAAATCCCGTCCTGATTTGCCCTTGAATCTCACATTTATCTATATCCTGTATTTTTTTTTCCCCAGATTTCCAGGGTTTAGATGTTTGAAAAGGAATTGGGAAGGAGGTAAGAGAGGTGGGGGAGTGGCATTGCTAACCAGGGATAGTATCACAGCTGCAGAAAGGGAGTGTATCGAGGAGGGTTTGTCGACAGAGTCAGTATGGGTGGAAGTCAGAAACAGGAAAGGAGCAGTCACTTTATTGGGAGTTTTATACAGGCCCTGCAATAGCAACAGAGGCACAGAGGAGCAGATTTTGGAAAGGTGCAGAAGTAACAGGGTTGTTGTTATGGGTGACTTTAACTTCCCTAATATTGATTGGAACCTACTTAGTTCATATAGTTTGGATTTAGCAGTTTTTATCAGGTGTGTCCAGGAAGGGTCCCTGACTCAATATGTAGATAGGCCAGCTACAGGGGAGGCCATATTGGATTTGGTGCTTGGCAATGAACCATGGCAGCAGTCAGATCTCTCAGTGGGAGAGCATTTTGGTGATAGTGATCACAACTCCCTGACTTTTACTACACTCATGGAGAGGGATAGGAGCAGACTGTACTCAATTGGGGGAGGAGGAAGTATAATGCTATTCGGCAGGAACTGGGGCGTCTAAATTGGGAACAGATATTCTCAGGGAAATGCACAACAGAAATGTGGAAGTTGTTGAGGAAGCACTTGCTGACTGTGCTGGAACAGGTTTGTCCCACTGAGGCAAGATGAAGGAACCTTGAGTGACAAGGGATGTGGAAAATCTAATCAAGGGGAAGAAGGAAGCTTACTTAAGGTTGAGGAGGCAAGGATCAGACAGGGGTCTAGTGGGTTACAAGGTGGCCAGGAAGGAACTGATGAATGGACTGAGGAGAGTGAGAAGGGGGCAGGAAAAAGCTTTAGCGGGTAGGATTAAGGAAAACTCTAAGGCATTCTACACTTATGTGAGGAACAAGAGATTGCTGGAACAGCACAGCAGGTCAGGCAGCATCCAGGGAACAGGAGATTCGACGTTTCGGGCACAGGCCCTTCTTCAGGAAGGGGAAGCCCCTGGACCAGAGGGGCTGTACCCAAGGTTACTACAGGAAATGAGGGAAGAGATTGCTGTGCCTTTGGCGATGATCTCTGTGTCCTCACTGTCCACTGGAGTATTACCAGATGATTGGAGGGTGGCAAATGTTATTCCCTTGTTCAAGAAAGGGAATAGGGATAACCCTGGGAAATACAGACCAGTCAGTCTTACATCGGTGGTGGGTAAAGTATTGGAGAGGATTCTGAGAGACAGGATTTTTGATTACCTGGAAAGTCATAGTTTGATTACAAGATGATTAGGGGTTTAGATAGGGTCGACAGTGAGAATCTTTTTCCACGTATGGAGTCAGCTATTACAAGGGGGCATAGCTTTAAATTAAGGGGGATAGGTATAGGCAGTGTTGGACTCTCCCTCATTATGGGCATTTAAGCGGGCTTTGGATAGGCATATGGAGGATAGTGGGCTAGTGTAGGTTAGGTGGGCTTGGATCGGCGCAACATCGAGGGCCGAAGGGCCTGTACTGTGCTGTATTCTTCTATGTTCTATGTTCTATAGATAGTCAGCATGGCTTTGAGAGGGACAGGTCATGCCTCACAAACCTTACTGAATTCTTTGAGGATGTGATAAAACATATTGATGAAGGTAGAGCAGTGGATGTTGCGTACATGGATTTTAGCAAGGCCTTTGGTAAGGTTCCCCATGGTAGGTTCATTCAAAAGTATAAGGAGGCATGGGATACAGGGGAACCTACCTGTCTGGATACAGAATTGGCTGGCCAATAGAAGGCAGACGGTGGTGGTAGATGGAAAGTATTCAGCCTGGAGCTCGGTGACCAGTGGTGTTCCATAGGGATTGGTTCTGGGACCTCTGCTCTTCATGATTTTTATAAATGACTGGGATGAGGAAGAGGACGGGTGGGTTAATAAGTTTGCTGATGACATGAAGGTTGGTGGAGTGGTGGATAGTGTGGGAGGGCTGTTGTAGGTTGCAATGGGACATTGACAGGATGCAGAGTTGGGCCAGTAAGTGGCAGATGGAGTTGAAGCTGGAAAAGTGTGATGCCATTCACTTTGGAAGGTCAAATTTGAATGCAGATTACCCAGGGTTAAAGCCAGGATTCTTGGCAGTGAAGAGGAAGAGGGATTTTGGGGTCCATGTCCATGGATTCCTCAAAGTAGCCACCCAAGTTGACAGGGTTGTTAAGAAGACATGTGGTATGTTGGCTTTCATTAGCAGGGGGATTGAGTTTAAGAACCGCGAGGTTATGCTGCAGCTCTATAAAACCCTGGTTAGACCACACTTGGAATATTGTGTTCAGTTCTGGTCGCCTCATTATAGGAAGGATGTGGGAGCTTTAGAGAGGGTGCAGAGGAGATTTACCAGGATGCTGCCTGGACTGGAGGACATCTCTTATGAAGAAAGGCTGAGGAGCTATGGCTTTTTTTCATTGGAGAGAAGGAGGATAAGAGGTGACTTGATAGAGGTGTACAAGATGATGAGAAGCATAGAGTGGCTAGTCAGAGACTTTTTCCCAGGGCAGAAATGTCTATCATGAGACGGCATAATTTTAAGGTGATTGGAGGAAGGTTTTGGGGAGATGTCAGAGGGAGGTTCTTTACACAGAGAGTGGTGTGTGTGTGTGGAATGCACTGCCAGCAGCTGTAGTAGAGTCAGAGACATTAGGGACATTTAAGTGACTTCTGGATCGGCACGTGGAAGTTAGTACAATCAAGGGTGTGTAGGTTAGGCTGATCTTACAGTAGGATAAAAGGCCGGCACAACATCAAGGGCCGAAGGGCCTGTACTGTGCTGTACTGTTCTATGTTTACCTACAGGTAGGTTTTATTTACTTGTAATGAACTGTTGTTCATATCAAGTTCGGGAATCTGGTCAGTGTTTTCTGTTAACCTGATTCCAAGAACTAGGTAAATTGGGATCTCTGTGTACTTTGATTGAATCATTAACTTTTGTAGAGACCTCAGGAGTCATGGAGCTCAAGAATCAGCACACTTTCTCAAGTAGGTGGCAACACAGCCTTCCCGTTTATTGACCTTAAAGTGATTCGTCCATCATTCGGGTCTATGGAGGGGTGAGACCTCAGTGTAACACTGTGTCTCTACACAAGTACACGGGTGGTCTTATACAGAGACCCATGTGACTGAGCCACTGCACAGGGGTCCTGGCTTGTCCTCAATCCATTCAGCAAGGCCCACTCTCACTATAACAGCTCAAAGCCTCCCATTTGACATAGAGAGTCTGTCACAAAGAAGTTGTCAGTGACTTTGTGTTTCCCAGTCCTTGATCCAAAAAGATTGTGCCCAGGAATATTGCTCCAAAACAGGGTCTCGAAATGAAAGGTGGGCAGTCGGTGGTTGAACAGATCATCAAGGAGCAGCCAAATGAAATGCAGCATGGGTTTCACCCACCTACAGAAGGTGGTGTGCACAGCCCAGACAATCGCAGATCCCAGCCTCCCATCCACGGACTCCATTTAGACTTCTCGTTGCCTTGGAAACGCTACAAACATCATCAAACCCCACCCCAGTATTACACTACCACAACCTCCTCAGACAGGCAGGAGATACAAAAGCTTAAACACACAAACCAACAGTTCCAGGAACAGCTTCTTCCCTGATGTTATTAGACTGCTGAATGTACCTCTCTAATTTCAAATAATGTTGATCTTGTTAATCCTGTGCAGTTGTAACCTGTATGACTCACTCTAAGTACCCTATGATCAATATGTCCTTGCTTGCTATGATTGGCCTGTACTGCTCGCAGAACAAAGCTTTTCACTGTACTTGGGTAAATGTCACTACGATAAATCAAATCAAACCAAATCACAAGACCATAACAGGTAGGAGCAGCAGTAGGCCATTCAGCCCATCAAGCCTGCTCTGTCATCCAATGAGAACATGGCTGATCTGCTAACCCTCAATTCCACTTTCCTGCCTTTTTCCCCATAAACCTAGATTTCCTTCCCGATTAAAAATTTGTTCATCTCAACCTTGATCATCCTTAACAACCCAGCCGTTACAGCCTTCTGTGGAAAAGAATTCCACAGATTTACTCCCCTCAGAGAGAAGAAATTCAACATTATCTGTCTTAATCAGGTGATCCCTTACTCTGAGATGATATCCTCTCGTCTTAGACTTTCTCACAAGAGGAAACTGGAGTTTTGTGTGCAGTTTTGGTCGCCATACTATAGGAAGGATGTGGAGGCACTGGAACGGGTGCAGAGGAGGTTTACCAGGATGTTGCCTGGTATGGTAGGAAGATCGTATGAGGAAAGGCTGAGGCACTTGGGGTTGTTTTCATTGGAGAAAAGAAGGTTTAGGGGTGACTTGATAGAGGTGTACAAGATGATTAGGGGTTTAGATAGGGTTGACTGTGAGAACCTTTTCCTCGTATGGACTCAGCTATTACGAGGGGGCATAGCTTTAAATTAAGGGGGGGTAGGTATAGGACAGATGTTAGGGGTAGGTTCTTTACTCAGCGAGTCGTGAGTTCATGGAATGCCATGCCAGTAGCAGTGGTGGACTCTCCCTCTTTATGGGCATTTAACGGGCATTGTATAGGCATATGGAGGATAGTGGGCTAGTGTAGGTTAGGTGGGCTTGGATCGGCGCAACATCGATACTGCGCTGTATTCTTCTATGTTCTATGAAACAACTTCTCAGCATCTATGCAGAATTCTGTACACCTCCCAGTCCCAATTAGCAAGGATGTGTGGGATGGGTGTTACTTGCTGGGTCAGGAAGCCAGTGGAGAGCTGTTGAGAAGATGGTTCCAGTCATGGTGGACATTGGTGTATTCCACTGAGTGTCGGAACAAGATACATCAAAGAGATGTCCCACCCCACACAGGAGCATTGTGCCATGTTGTATTGTGTAATACAGCAAGTGTGAGCTCCAGAGAGGCTCTGCTGAAGGGTCACTGGAGCAGAAACATTAACTCTGCTTCCTCTTCACAGATGCTACCAGCCCTACTCAGTTTCTCTATGATATTTCTGTTTTGGAGAGAGAGAGGTCCAGAGTGTTGGGGCAGCAATGCCTCATGTGGTTCCAGCAAATTTGGTTGGGAGGTTTCCTCCCTTCTCCGATGTTCACCTGTTTCTGCTGTTTTCTTCCTGAATGTCAAGAGTTGCTCCCAGGTGTGTTGAATGAAAAGCTCATGCTTTAGTCTCTGGCCAGGTTTTGGCACTGGCATTGTGGAGACGGAATATCCTATACACAGTTCGAGAGGAATTATATCTGAACACCCTGTGCTGCAGTAGTGAGTACACTTTATAACCTCTTGGTTAACGGACTGGCCCCAGTACAGTAACGAGCTTAGGGAGCATACACACGTCATCATTATAACTGAATTTAGAATCAGAAGAGTATAGAAAAGGCCCTTCAGCCCATCGAGTCGACACCAACAAAATTGCTGAATCTACACTAGTCCTACTTTCCAGCACTTGGGCCATACCCACAAATGTTATGACATTTCAGATGCTCATTTTTCTTTTGAAAAAAGGGTTAGCCTGTCCTGCCACCTTCAGGGATTGGTGGACAAGCTCCCTAAAATCCCTCAGAGTTTCCTAGCATCCTGCTATTCATTGGGTACTTCCTTGTCACTTCACATTTATCAGGATTAAATTCCATCTGACCAATCCATCTATACCCCCATGTAACCTAACACCTTCCGCCTCGCCATCAACCACCTGGCCACTCTCAATGTCATCCGCAATGTGTATTACCATCCCCACCACACCTTCTATATTGTTTATGTATGCAAGGTTACACTGGATTCCAGCAGCTTTTACCTTCTCTATCAATCTCTATGTTGGACCTTGACAAAGGCTTTGCTGAAATCCATATAAACATCAACGCACTTTCTTCAATTACACACCGGATCATCACCACCAGCACACCTCCCCACTCAAAAAATTCAAGCAAATTCATTAGGCATGGCCTCCCTCAGACAAAGTCAAGATTAGAGTGTTGCTGGAAACCTGATGAAGGGCTTTTGCCCGAAACGTTGATTTTCCTGCTCCTCGGATGCTGCCTGACCTGCTGTGCTTTTCCAGCACCACTCTAACCTTGACTCTGATCTCCAGCATCTGCAGTACCCATTTTCGCCTCCCTCAGACAAAGCCGTACTAATCATCCCTAATTAAGCAGAGATTAATTCTCTGCTTCAGAGTTTTCTCGAATAGTTTCCCTACCACTGATGTGAGACTCATTTGTCTGTAATTCCCTGGTTTAACTCAAGCTTCCTTCTTGAAAAGGGGAACCAGGTTAGCGGTTATCCAGTCCTTTGATATCGCCTCTTGTGGCCAGACAGGAATTAAAAATTGGATCAGAGTCCCTGTAATTTGCTCCCTTGTTTCCCACAGCAGCCTGGGATGCAACTCACCCACTTGGTTGTCCAATTTTAAGCCCACCGAAACCACCAATACCTCCTCACTCCCCATGTCAAATAGCTCAACTTGTGGGGTTTGGGTGTTAACAGACCATATGTGTCTATGTTGAGCAGTGTTGTGGTCAACTCTGAGCCTTCCTGTCACTGGATGTAGCACTAAGATCTTAACAAGGTCATGATGTGGAGGTGCTGGTGTTGGACTGTGATGGACAAGCTCAAAAGTCACACGTCACCAGGTTACAGTCCAACAGGTTTATTTGAAATCACAAGCTTTTGGAATGCTGCTCCTCGGTCAGGAACACTCCGAAAGCTTGTGATTTCAAACAAACCTGTTGGACTATAACCTGGTGTCATGTGACTTTGGACAAAATACCAAGGTGAGAGGGTTGCGCCTGTGTGCCTTACCAGAAAGCTGCAAGCATACCGTCACCAGGAATCAGCACCACTGAGAAGTTATAAAAACTCACGAGTAAAACATTCTTTTCACCTTTCGCAACGCTCAAATTGCCCTAAGTGCCTTATCTTTCAGAATGCCCTCGCTGTTGTACTGCAAAAAGTAAAGTGGAATGAAACCAGATCCAGAGCTAAAGCACTGTGCATAAATTTCCACTCTCTTCTATAGGAGTATTGTGCAATGCAATTGATTTAACAGATAATGCTTACAACATACATTCAATACAACTAGACCATGCAAGATGGGCACCGGGTGGAGGGGTCATGTAGCTCTAATTGTATATCTAACTTTTCATAAGTTTTGGGATATTTACTCAGCGTATGCCCATAAGCTTCAGAACACTGCAACTCAGGAGACTATTCAGCCCATCATGTCTCTGATATCTCCCTGAAAGCTATGCAAATTGGTCTCATTCTCATTGCTCTGTCCAACAGCCCTGCAACAGGTGATGGGATTTTTGCCCTTTCTCATTGAAATGCTTTTAATGTTCATTTATGGGGCATGGGCATCACTGGCCACACCAGCATTTATTGCCCATCCCTAGTTGCCCCTTGAGAAGGTGGGGGTGAGCTGCCTTCTTGAACCGCTGCGGTCCATGCGCTGTGGGTTGACCCACAATGCCCTTAGGGAGGGAATTCCAGGATTCTGACCTAGTGACAGTGAAGCAACGGCGATATATTTCCAAGTCAGGATGGTGAGTGGCTCGGAGGGGAACTTGAAGGCGATGGTGTATTTGCTGCCCTTGATCTTCGAGATGGAAGTGGATGTGGGTTTGGAAGGTGCTGCCTGAAGATCTTTGGTGACTTTCTGCAGTGTGGTAATTCACCAAAGATTCTCAGATGTAAATGTATCCTTTAACTTAAATTATCTCAAATGTCTATCACTAGAGCTGTACGAATCCATCCTTTACTAAGGTCAGTTCACTTTAGCCAACTTTATACAGGTGCCCTTGTAATTGCCCTAAAGTTTAAAATACCAGTCTTATACATACTCCTTTCTCCCTCAAACTGAATGCAAAATTCAATATTATAATCACTACCCCCAAGAGGCTCCTGAACTACAGATCAGGAATTAATCTTGATTCTGCATATTACCAGGTTGAGGATAGCCTGCTCGCTGGTTGGCTCTCAATGTGTTGCTTTAAGGAAATTATACTTAAAACATTAAGCACATCTATCAAGTTCCCTTTGCTGATCAGATTTTTCCAATCTACGCAAATTAAAGTCACCTATGATAATAGCTGTATTTTATTTACAAGGTCCGACTATGTCCTCCTGTGTCCTCTGTCCTACAACATAATTACCGTTAGATCTATAAACAACTCCCACAAGTGTCTTAACTTGGACATTTCTTCTTTCAAACTGATTATATAACTAGACAAAGAAGATAATCTCTCATTAAGTACAGTATTACAGTTTAAGCACAATACAATACCAAGTACTGCTTTCCTTAATTAACAGAGCTATTTCACCACCTTTTCTCAGCTTCTTGTCATTCTGAAATGTCGTATTCTTGATGATTTACATTCCAGCTTTGTTGTACTACTTGCAGCAAAGTATCTAAAGACCATCAAGTCATACACTAAAAACAACAGAGGTCAGACAGCATCCATGGAGAGGGAGCAAGCTAACATTTCGGGTCCAGATGACTCTTCCTCAGAGCTCTGAAGAGTCACATAGATTCTCTCTCCATGGATGCTGAGCGACTCACTCTGATCTCTAGCATTTGTTGTTTTCAGTGCAGATTCCTGCATCTGCAGTAATTTGTTCCGATCAAGTCATGCATGTTTATTTCTACTTCAGGTAAGCACTTTGGTGTGAATGCTACAGACACTTTGATACAGAGGCTTTAGTTCTGTCTTTTGACCATTTTTTGCCAATAAGGCTGGCCTTATCTGCTGGCATACTTAAGATGTATGCTCTGTCCCTTCTTGCTGCGCTCCAATTATCAGTACTCTTTGTTTGCTATCTCACTCTATTGTCTTGTCCTTTTCTCTAAGCTTAACACATGTTCCTCATCTCCGCCACTTAGTTTAAAACCATCTTTACCATCTTAGTTATGTTTCCATTTTAGTCAGTCATGCAAACTTTAATCACCATATATTAGACATTATGATGCTGCTTTCAATTTGCTGGCATCTGGAATCACACTGTTCTCAGATGTTAAAACGGGATCTCTTGAAAAATAACTTAGGAAGCACTGCCTCATCTCTCAGCTCCCTCTTCTACATGATGTTGCACAGAACATTAAATATTCAAACCTGCAATTCTACACCGCAAAGCAAGTTTGCCAGAATTGAGCAATGTTGGACAGACACAGATTGAACAATGGCTGATAGTTTGCATTGACTGGTTCGGATTAATTAATTAATAGAACTCGTAGGGCCCGTGGCCTGGTGAGACACAGGCTGTTGGGGGGAACACAGAGGCAAACTATCAGTTTTCAATAGTCTCACAAAAAAACCAAGGAACAAAAGGGCAAAAATGCATTGCTGCATAAATGTTTTAAGAAGTTAATAGGTCCCAAAGCCAGCCTTTGCATGTTATGCAATTACTGGACAATGTTCATGTCACACTTCATTGCAGAGGATATCTGAATCCTTTTTGCACCTGGCTTCCCTTTCTCTATAGGGATTACGGTGAGTAGACAATGACTAATTATGAAAATGAATGAAAGCCTGTGCTTTTTACTCGAAGAAGTAATTTGGATCCTACGAGCAGTGAAAGCTCAACAGAATCTAACCAACCACGTTGTTCCCAAAGCAACTCTGGTCCCTATAAGGCAACAACTGACACTTGCACTTTTATGTTGAGCAAGAGGCATGGATAGGATAAATAAACAAAGTCTTTTCCCTGGGGTTGGGGAGTCCAGAACTAGAGGACATAGGTTTAGGGTGAGAGGGGAAAGATATAAGAGAGACCTAAGGGGCAACTTTTTCACGCAGAGGGTGGTGTGTGTATGGAGTGAGCTGCCAAAGGATGTGGTGGAGGCTGGTACAAGGGCAACATTTAAAAGACATTTGGATGGGTATATGAATAGGAAGGGTTTGGAGGGATATGGGCCGGGTGCTGGCAGGTGGGACTAGATTGGGTTGGGATATCTGGCCGGCATGGACGGGTTGGACCGAAGGGTCTGTTTCCATGCTGTACATCTCTAAGACTCTAAGTTGCTATTACAGACAAGCACAACTTTTCTGTCACTGTAATCACTTGAAAGAAGAACAAAGCTGCTGAGTGGGATGTTGCAAGCCCCTTTCGGTCCATGCTGAGCGTCAGTACATGGAATGTGCAAGGCATCCCCACCTGTCTTTGCACATTACTTTGGAATTCCACCACATCCTCAAGAGACAGAAGACCCAGGAGCCTTCCTGATAATGCAAAACGACCTGGAACCACCACCTTGGGAGCTGACTCAACATTCCACAGTCCGTCTAAACTACGCTCGTGACTTAAGCTGCAATATACAGTGGGATTGGTCTTTCACTTCAGACAACATGTTCTGTTCTTATAAGTGCTAAAAATCTACACTGAAGAGGGAAAAATTCAGAATTACACTTGGGAGTGTTACAAAGTCAAATGCATTCAAAGTTTACACTCATTTTGAAATATGCAAAATGGAGAAAATTACATTCAAATAAGATAAAAACACCAATTCTGAAGTACTTACAACATTCCCCACATGCCTCCTTGATAATAAGTACGATAGGTTTGACCCTCTTATTTTCCAATTCAAATTGACATTTCCATCAGGCACAATACTTCACAGCATCTTCAAAGTTCCCTCCCATTGGACCTTTTAGCTTAATATACTGGCTCATGCAAGGAGCGAGTGAGTTTATAAACCACAAACAATGAAAACCATTAAGAATGTCTTGGCTCTGCCTTGAGTACAACCCTATCTCCAAGTGAAATGGACAACACATTCCAGGAGTACAGCGGGAGCTTCCAATCCTTAGCATCACACTGCCAGCTTCAGACAATGAAATCTCAATCAAAGCAAAACCATGAGCTGGGGCCTCCTGGAAGTTTTAAACTCAGCCGGTCTGGCAGCATCTACAAGGAGAAAGCAAGAGTTAACGTTGAGTTCAGCGACCCTTCTTAAGGGCTACTATCAGTTCTGAAGAACAGTCACTGGATCTGGATCATTACTCAGTTTCTCTCCACAGATGCTGCCAGACCCACTGAGTTTCTCCAGGGATAAAAGCTCAACGTTGTCCAACAAGTTTCCTCATTCAGCACAAGCCTGTTTTATTTTAGCAAATTTATAAAGCAAAAGTGACGTAAATTATTTGGCTTCCCTAGGAATTAGGAGAAAGTGAGGACTGCAGATGCTGGAGATCAGAGCTGAAAAATGTGTTGCTGGAAAAGCGCAGCAGGTCAGGCAGCATCAAAGAAGCAGAAGAATCCTGAAGAAGGGCTTATGCCTGAAACGTCGATTCTCCTGCTCCTTTGATGCTGCCTGACCTGCTGCGCTTCCCCAGGAATTAGCCATGTCTTCAAGTAGCATGCACCCAAGTCAGAGAGAGGCCCGAATAGTGCAGTGGGAGTGCCCCTGCCTCTGAGACAGGAGCTGAAGGTTCAAGTCCCAACTGCTCCAGAGGTACTTAATAACATCTCTAAGCAAGTTGACTAGGACATTTTGTTTTGTACCACAGCCAAAGTCTCCTTGTGGTGCAGTGGCAGTGTCCTTACCACTGAGTTAGAAGGTCCAAGTTCAAGTCCCATATGTTCTGGAGGTATGGGTCATAATATGTCTGAACAATTTGACTAAAAAAAACTTGTACTCAAGTCAGCAGGATGTGAACTCAATTAATTCCCACCCATTATCTCAATATTTTTAAAGACCAAATTCCTAAGTAGCAGTGAGGGAGTGCCGCACTGTCAGAGCTGCTGCTGCTACATGTGGAGTATTGTGCACAGTTTTGGGCCCTATATCTCAGGAAGGATATACTAGCGTTGGAGCGTGTTCAGAGGAGGTTCACGAGAATGGTTCCAGGAATTAAAAGCTTAACATATGAGGAACGTTTGAGGGCTCTAGGTCTGTATTCAATGAAGTTTAGAAGGATGAGGGGGGATTTAATTGAAACATACAGAATACTGAATGGCCTGGACAGAGTAGATGTTAGGAAGATGTTTCCATTGGCAGGAGAGATTAGGACCCTAAGGACAGCCTTAGACTCTAAGGACAGCCTTAGAGTAAAGGGGAGACCTTTTAGAACGGAGATAAGGAGAAACTTCTTCAGCCAGAGAGTGGGGAATCTATGGAATTCATTGCCACAGAAGGCTGTGGAGGCCAGGTCATCGAGTATATTTAAGACTAAGGTAGAAAGGTTATTGAGTATCAGGAGGATCAAGGGTTACTGGGAGAAAGCGGGAAAATCAAGTTGAGAAACCTGTCAGGTATGATGGAATGGTAGGTCTGACTCGATGGGCTGAATGGCCTAATGTCTGCTTTTATATCTTGCGATCCTTCGGACAGAGTACCTACCCTGATAGTCGTGTACGGAAGATCTCAATTCACTCTCTGAAGAGTAGAAAATCCCAGCTGATGACTTTTCCATCACTAGCACCCAAATGTGTATCACTTATGTGACACTTTACAAAGCACCAAGACAATAAAACATGAAAAGCATGACATAATGCAAGTTATAGGCAAAAGTCAGGACTGCAGATGCTGGAGAGTGGCTCAGTGGTTAGCACTGATCCCTCACAGTGCCAGAGACCCAGGTTCGATTCCCGCCTCAGGTGACTGGCTGTGTGGAGTTTGCACATTCTCCCCGTGTCTGTGTGGGTTTCCTCCGGGTGCTCCGGTTTCCACCCACAGTCCAAAGATGTGCAGGTCAGGTGAATTGGCCGTGCTAAGTTGCCCGTAGTGTTAGGTGGATTAGTCAGGGGTAAATGTAGGAGAATAGGTCTGGGTGGATTGCTCTTCAGAGGGTCGGTGTGAACTTGTTGGGCCGAAGGGCCTGTTTCCACAATGTAGGGAATTTAATCTAATTAGAGTCAAGATTAGAGTGGTGCTGGGAAAGCAGAGCAGGTCAAGCAATTTCTGAGAAGCAGGAAAATCAATGTTTCGGGCAAAAGCCCTTCATCAGGATTAACTGTAAAGGGCTTATGTCTTTAAGAAATGTGTTACAGAAATGCATGCTCTCCCTCTTTCTGGATCACATTAACTGTATTCAAATAAAAATGAAGAATCTCTCCACCCCCCCCACCTTCTATTTGATCCTGGGATTGACCACACACTCACTCTCAGGTCAGAATTGGAACAAGAGAGTTTAAATGTGGAACAAAAAACTCTACTACTCAAAACAGGAACCAGCTCTTCATGCATGACCAACAAGGTATTGTGTTGTTACCATGTTACTCACACAAACTTATCAATGTTTTAAAACATAACTGGTGTCAGCCTATGTAAGACACGGTGTGAAAGACTAACCAGGTGAAAAGGAAAACAGCGACATCCACAAACAAGATTACAAAAACAGAAGCTGGCCACAGATTCAAGACTGGTTTGACTGAACAAAACCTCAAACTTCCTCCAACCTATTGTCTGCAAATTCCCACACCCTTATGTGGCAAAAAACTGGGCATCAAAGAGGAAGGTCACATCTGGCAGCAAGACTATTCCCAAACCTGGAGTCGATTTAGTCAGGGTGTTGAATGTAACAGAAACTTACAAAACAGGAGCAGTAGGCCATTCGGCCCCTTGAGCCTGCTCCGCCATTCAATAAGACCGTGGCTGGATCACACACTGTTTGGTCTTTCACCCTTTTGATGCCTAGGAAATGAATCTAAATGTTTTGAAGAAAGAGTTAATGTTTTTGCCTCAACCACATTCTGTGGCAGAGAGTTCCACAGGCTCCCCACTCTCTGGGAGAAGGAAATTCTCATCTGAATTTGAAATGGCTTAAGAGTGTGATCCCCTGGCTGTGGACTCCAGGGTCATTTTGTTTTTACCCTGTTTAGTCCTGTTAGAATTTTATAGGTTTCTATGAGATCCTACATCATTCCTCTAAACCCCAGTGAACATAGTCCTAACCGAAGCAGTCTCGCTTCGTACATCAGTCCTGTCATTCCAGGTCTCAATCTGGTAAACCCTCACAGCACTTCCTCCATCGCCAGAACATCCTTCTTCAGATAAGGAGCCCAAACTGTAAACATTTCTCCCTGTGTGATCTCACCAAGTCCCTATCTAATTGCAGCAAGATATCCCTGCCCCTGTACTTGAACCTTCTCACTATGGAGGCCAATATACCATTTACCTTCTTCACCGCCTGCTGCTCCCGCAATGCTTACCTTCGGTGAATGGTGTACAAAGAAACCCAGGTCTTATTGCAGCTCCCCCTTCCCCAATCGGTCACCATTCAGGTAATGACCTGCCTTCCTGTTTTTGCTGGGAAACTGGATAACCATACTTAACCAGAAGAGCAATTGGCCTGAGCATCAATGTGCAAGTTCATTGGTTCTGAGGAAGGCTCACTGGACCCGAAACGCTAACTCCGTATCTCTCTTCACAGATGCTGCAGGCCTGCTGAGTTTCTCCAGCACTTTTTGTCCTTGTTTCATCATGCTGGGGTTAGAGAAGGAATGGAGGCACCAACCGATCTGACCCTCTCTCCCCACAACAGCACATCCGCTGCTTTTCAATAAAGATGCTTATAATTTAAAAATTGGATTTAGGCGGGGTTACATATAGAGAGCACACACTTTAAGGGAAGGAAACCTACCACAGTTCATCTGGGCCTGTATGTGGTTCTAGTCCTTCACCAATGTGATTAATCTTTAACTGTACCCTGGTAAACTACACAGCTGACTAGGGTAGGAATAGGTCCAGTCAAGGATAGTAGTGGGAAGTTGCGTGTGGAGGCGGAAGAGATTGGGGAGACACTGAATGAATACGTTTCGTCAGTATTCACTCAGGAACAGGACATTGTTGCCGATGTGAATACTGAGTCACAATTAAGTAGAATGGATGGCTTTGAGGTATGTAGAGAAGAGGTGTTGGAAATCCTGGAAAAGGTGAAAATAGATAAGTCCCCTGGGCCTGATGGCATTTATCCTAGGATTCTCTGGGAAGCAAGGGAGGAGATTGCAGAGCCATTGGCCTTGATTTTTATGTCCTCCTTGTCTACAGGAGTAGTGCCAGAAGACTGGAGGATAGCAAATGGTTCCCTTGTTCAAAAAGGGGAGTAGGGATAACCTGGTTGGTCCGGGTGTCCCAGAGGTGTTCTCTGAAACATTCCGCAAGTAGGCGGCCTGTCTTCCACCTATCGCATTTCCAACGCCCCTCCCCCAAGTCCCTCCTCCCTACCTTTTATCTTAGCCTGCTGGACACACTTTCCTCATTCCTGAAGAAGGGCTTATGCCTGAAACGTCGATTCTCCTGTTCCTTGGATGCTGCCTGACCTGCTGCGCTTTTCCAGCAATACATTTTCAGCTCTGATCTCCAGCATCTGCAGCCCTCACTTTCTCCTCGGTTTCATAAGCAGCCAATCAAACTGTAAACCACTGTGATCGAAGGATTCTCAGTCACCAAAATAAAATCGACATTGGATTGAGCTATTATTATGGCACGGTGGCTCAGTGATTACCACTGCTGCCTCGCAGCGCCAGGGACCCGGGTTCGATTCCAGCTTCAGGTGACCGTCTGTGTGGAGTTTGCACATTCTCCCTGTGTCTGCATGGGTTTCCTCCCACAGTCCAAAGGTCAGGTGAATGGCCATGCTAAATTGCCCATAGTGATAGATGCATTCGTAGGGAGTAGGGGAATGGGTCTGGGTGGGTTGGAAAATTTGGTGTGGACTTGTTGGGCTGAAGGGCCTGTTTCCACACTGTAGGGAATCTAATCTAATCACACTGGCTTAAAATATCTACATTTTGGTCTGGAAGCCATAAACTTTCCAAGTTGTCAAGACTCCATAAACTAACAGATTTTCTCCTTCAAGTTCAAACCTGACTGAGAATAAACATTGATATCTTGTGATTTACAGGCTTGGAATGATGCTGCCGAAACACCCTGGCTGTGGAGGTGAGATGAGTCCATTGCTAACACATGCATGCTGTATTGTGCCCAATAAAAAAAAAATTGCATTTATGTAAAACCTTTCATGATCCCAGGAAATTCCAAAGCAATAGTGAATAAGGTGAAGTCATGGTAGTGTGGGAAATATGGTGAAACAAACCAGAACTCGCTGTGTTTACTCAGCGAGTCGTGAGTTCATGGAATGCGCTGCCAGTAGCAGTGGTGGACTCTCCCTCTTTAAGGGCATTTAAGCGGGCATTGGATAGGCATATGGAGGATAGTGGGCTAGTGTAGGTTAGGTGGGCTTGGATCGGCGCAACATCGAGGGCCAAAGGGCCTGTACTGCGCTGTATTCTTCTATGTTCTATGTTCTAGCTGTATCAAAGTCGGGGGGTTTAGAAAGAGGGCCCAAGTAACAGGACCATCTTTGGGAGACTAGGAAAGAGGGGTAAATACCAATTTTCTCAGCAGTATATGCATATTGACAATTAGCTGTAAAAAGTCTCTGACAGCTAACAGCAGAGTTTTTCTTCTGAGTTTACACTCCCTTAATAGGCAGGTAAACACCTTCATTATACAGTGGTGTTCAACCTGTTCGCTATTCTGACAGAAGGTGGAGAGAGGTTCTAAGGTGCCTCTCCATGGACACAGACATAAGCTGATGATGTAGGTCAGGCTTAACCCGAGGGACCCGACACCAACTACAAAACGAACTAACCAAGGGACACAGGCCAGCCTATAGCGATTGCCACCTTTAAACATACACATTTGGCAAGTGTAAGGTTTTGTCTGCGGGGTACCAAAAGCAATGGAAGGCAGTGACTGCAACTTCATACCTCCCCACTAATTCACCCTTTTTCTTAAATTTGCAATGCGGGGAGCTTGATCTCATTTGGCTGCACAGCTAGTTTGAGTTGCACAGCGACACCAACAGCATGGGTTCAGTTCCTGCATTGACTGAGGTTACCATGATCAACTCTCCTTCTCAACCTCTCCCCTTGCCTGAGACGTGGTGACCCTCAGGTCAATGTGAGAGTAGCCTGGGATTGTGCTGACTTTAACAACCGAGATGCAGCTTTAAAAGACTGAGGTGAATCACGTCTGTTATTAACTACAGACAGAAATTCAAGACCAACAATGACAAATTTTATTTTTTGCTGATTTTTCAGTCAAATAGAAACTCACAAACTGCGGTGGTGGGATTTAAATTCTTCCTGTGTAGGTTATCCAGTAACAATCCACTATATTGTGTAAGCATAATGTGGGTAAAGCAACATGTTGCAGTTGGGTCTGTGCTGTTGATAAAAGAGGTACAGAGGTATTTACCAAGACTGCACTGCCGAGTGGATAAACACCTCGGATTATACTCCTCAGTCTCTCCAAGTAATTTCATTGAAGAGGCAACAGATGGAGCAGAGGGAAGGGAGATGAAGAACAAACAGTCTAAATCGCCTTCAAAAATATACACTTCGTGAGATTAACAAGACTAGCAAAGAAGATGCATTTCATTTTGTCACTGACTGGAAGTCAAAGGAGTCAGTTCTGCTGATCAATTGGTCGTTAGTTACAGATTACATCCCTCCAACATTTGCTATTTAGGTATTTAAAAGTGGACTCTTAATTCATCCAGGACTCCATGCAAGTCTAGTTATTGAGCACATCACCCTCTCACTGACTGCTCGCTGCTTGTATTTCACTAACACTGGGTGCAGTCCAGCCTGTTGCATCATCAATCATTAAAGACAATCATGGGAGGCCAACAGGAGAGCACTGCCAATCCAACTGTTCATTGGCAGCAAGGCCTAGGGGATATTTTCCAGATCTCCATCTATTCTCAGCTCCTGCAGGGAGGCAATACCACAGGAGAGGCTGGATACCCAGATCAGGAGCAGCTCCTGGGTCTGTCGTAATTTCTGCCCCAAAAAAGTAACTTCTGCATAAAAGCTCTGAAACAACGCTCAAAAGATTGATTTGATACCACTGCCAATGCCACCTCGAGTTGGGTAAAGCAATTCAACCTCCTTTATCAACACAACACAAAGTCTTAGTTGACAGGAAACAAAGCAGTGATTTCCTTTGTCACTGTTCTTAAAGGAGTTGCCTGTCCAGGGGCCGATGGATGATGTGAATTGAGCCAGGATAGGGCCTGTCCCTCAGAAATGGGACAAAACAGAAGACAGGCTGTTTTTTCCTCTTACCTCCATGTGACCCACTTTGAATCTCATTCCCGGAGGTGAGATTTTCCTTCTGCCTGTCAGTGAGGCAACACAGGACAGAGCTTATAGTGATTGCCACCTTTAAACATACACATTTGGCAAATGTAAGGTTTTGTCTGCGGGGTACCAAAAGCAATGGAAGGCTTTTGGTACTCCGCAGGGGTACCAAAAGCTAAATTAACTAGCTAAATCGCAAAAGCACAGGTCAAAATCTCTATTGAAAACTAATGCTGGGGCACAGTTCGGGATGAAAGCATAAAATGGAAAATACTGAATTAGCCATCCATTGTAATGATATTTTTCCTTCCCACTTAATAGAAGGCAAATAGTGTGAAAAGCTCCATTCCTCAGTGTTAAAAGTACCACGTCGTCAAATCAGGAGAACAGCGATTAAGGAGACAGCGATGAGATGAAGCATAATCATTGTAACTCACTATTATTTCATGTTGTTCTCTGTCTCCTTCCCTTGCCCCTTCTATTACTATGAAGGCACTTCTAATGGTCAGCCAAACCTCTCAATATACATCGGGATACAGGAAAGTATGATGATGGATGAAGCTGAGGGAATGCGGGGTTTGTATTAATAGATGTGGTACAACGATGACTGTTTCCCGACAGGAGGAAGGCTAATGTTAGAAACTCAAACGTTCTCTCTGTTTCTCTCCATTCATTCTCAGCACAGGGCACTGTCCATGTCAGAGACCCTGCCAAGTAACTGTCTCACACATGCACGGTCTAAAATATCACTAACAAAGTGGCATTCACAAAACCACATAGGACGATTCAGCAGAAAACAGATCCATGATGGACAGAGGACACATCATCCATGGTTTGTGGGGGTGCACAGGGTTGTTTCAGGAGATGAAGGCTTACCAACCCAATGCAAAGATACAAATACACTTGACATAACAAGCTGCCATTCAACCCATCGTGTCAGGCTCTGTCTTAAAGCAATCCAAATAATGCCTTGTCCATCCTTCACAGTGGTACATAAACAGAGAGAGACTGCTCAGCCTCTAAATCCGTCATTAATACAGATGTTGGCCAATCTGTTCTTTAGTCCATAGTCCAGCACCCGCCCTCCTCCACAACCCTCAACTTCCTTTCAAACAATTCTCAGCCCAACTCAGCATTGAATATTCTGCTTTCTCCATAACACTGCGAATGCTTCCTCTCCATCATTTACCCAATTCTCTCTCGATAGTTATTCAATCTGCTTCCACCCCTCCTTCAGACACAATGTTCAGGTCACAACTCACTGGGTTAAAAAAAACATTCCTAACTTTCCTCTGGTGTGCTTTACCCAACTCTCTTTGATCAGTCTCCTCTGGTTATCAAACAGTCTAGGCGGCGGAGATAGTTTCTACTCTAGGAAAGCCCGTCGTGGATTGAGAGTGAGGCTATTTCCATAGCTTGCTTGAGCTTTACACTTCTCCAACTCTACAACCTAGAGCATGCTCCTCCACTGTATTCAGCTATCTGGGCACGATTGGAATACTAGGAGATAGTGAAGAATGCAGATGTTGGAGAGTCAGAGACGATAAAGGGTGTCGCTGGAAAAGCACAGCAGGTCAGGCAGCATCCGAGGAGCAAGAGAGCTGATGTTTCGGGCATAACCCTTCATCAGGATTGGGGAGGGGAAAGGGGGCTGAGAAACAGATCTTTGCGGACGGAGAAGGATCCTATTTCTCAGCCTCTTTCCCTAGTCCTGATGTAGGGTTACGCCTGAAATGCCGACTCACTTGCTCCTTGGATGTTGCCGGACCTGTTGTGCTTTTTCCGACTGGAATACTTCCATTAAGACTCCCCATAAACCTTTGCTCAGCAGAGAATCATCTCAGCTGCCCTGGTTATGACTTGATATTAACGGAACAGCCTCACCCCAATAGAATGCTGATAAAATCTCCTCTGAGCCTCTCACTCTCAAAGTCCTTGACATCCTTCCTACAGCGTGGCGCCCAGAACAACAGACAATAGTCCGGCTCAGGCCCGGCTCGTTATTTCTAAAGATCGAGTACAACTCTCTGGCCTCTATTTTTGAAGTCAGGATATTTTTTTCTCTCTATAAAAACCTTCAAAGTGTTCTGCCATCTTCACCGATTTAAGAATTGGAGCAGGGGTGGAAATCACATCAAAGCCCATTGAACATTGTGTGAGCTGCTTCCTATGGGATCTTAAAGCATCCCTCGAAAACATCTGCCACACCACTAAACCCGTACCTCACACTGGTGTTATGTAGTTCAAAACACTCTCAGCACCAGCCAACTTCGGAAAAGGACAAAGATCTAGAATTAGACTACCCAGTGCCTTTCACACCTTGTTTAGAGTTGGAACACATTCCTTTTTTTTTATAGATATTTAAGATTACTTTACACTGTGGAAACAGGCCCTTCGGCCCAACAAGTCCACACTGACCCGCCGAAGCGCAACCCACCCATACCCCTACATTTACCCCTTACCTAATTCTACGGACAATTTAGCATGGCCAATTCACCTGACCTGCACATCTTTGGACTGTCGGAGGAAACCGGAGCACCCGGAGGAAACCAACGCAGACACGGGGAGAACGTGCAAACTCCACACAGTCAGTCGCCTGAGGTGGGAATTGAACCCAGGTCTCTGGTGCTGTGAGGCAGCAGTGCTAACCACTGTGCCACTGTGCTGCTCTTTTTAAAAACACACTCACTATGACGATTAGGATTTAAACCAAATTACAGGGCTAACCAATCCTCTTGGGAGCCAATTCTTCTGAAAATGTTTGAAACTCAGCAACAACTTACATTTTTAAAAGCACCTTTAATATCCTGAGACGATTCACTGAAGTATTTATAAAACCTGACAGTCATGAGAAGCTACTGGGACCAATGACAAAAAGTTTCCTTAGAATTTGGTTTTAAGCAGCATCATAAAAGGAGGAGAGAGACAGATAGGTAGAGGGGCTTAGACAAGGAGTTCCAGACATTAGGGCCCAGATAGCTGAACACAAGGAAGCCGCAGTAGAGTCATAGAGCTGTACAGAACGGAAAAAGACCCTTCAGTCTAACTTGTCCATGCTGACCACATATCCTAAATTAATCTAGTCCAATTTGCCAGCATTATATCCCTCTAAACCCTTCCTAATCATATACCTATCCAGATGCCTTTTAAATGTTGTAATTGTACCAGCCTCCACCACTTCCTCTGGCAGCTCATTCCACACATGCACCATGCTCGCTGTGAAAATTTCCCCCTTAGGTCCCTTTTAATCTTTCCCCTCTCACCTGGCTTTGATCTCCCTCACCCCAGGGAAAAAAACTTGGTCTATTTTTCCTATCCTTGCCCCTCATGGTTATATAAACCTCTATAAGGTCACCCCTCAGCCTCCGACGCGCCAGGGAAACAGCCCCAGCCTGTTCAGCCTCTCCCTATAACCCAAACCCTCCAACCCTGGCAACATACTTACAAATCTTTTCTGAACTTTTCTTTCAATCCAGGTCATTGCTGCTGCATTTTGAAAGTGTTTTAAGTAACTTTCCAGTCGCGGTCCTGAGTGGATGGTGGTGAGGCTGAGGCAGAATGATCGTTTGCATTAATAATTTCTATAAAATTGGACCTGGGATTTGTAGATCTGCCATGTGCCTATCCTGTGTTGGATCCAAATCTAAACCATTTCATGTTTCACAACATTCTCCCGATAGCATGAAGAATGCTGAAGGCTGCAGGTTTGCAGGGGTAGAGAGAGAGAGAGAGATGGGAGAAGAAGGGTAAAGCTCAAGGAAGTTACTCAAATTGATTGGCTAACAGGGACAAGCATTTTAAAATTGAGATGCTGCAGATTTGGATCCAACACAGGTTAGGCTTATAGCTACAAATCCCAGATCCATTTTATAGAAATTATTGATGCAAACGATCACTCTGCCTCAGCTTCACCACCATCCACTTAGGACCATTTCCTGCAAAGTTACTTAAAACACTTTCAAAATGCAGCAGCAATACCCTGGATTGAAAGAAAAGTTGCACTTATCACCAAGTCAAACATCACCTTAAAGATCTTCATAACCATATCCTTATAATGCACTCATGTGCCTCTATTATTCAGAGTATACTCGCCTCAGGCATTCTATGATCTGTTAAACTCAATAGCATCCTGAGCAGCAATTAGAGAGGTTCTCCCATGACTGCAGTTTTGTACGAATAACCTCAGCTGTTTGAAAGTGGTTCCCTCTTCCATTGAGATACTTGCCCTCTCAATCCTGGACCACAAATAAAAATTGCCCAACTGGAGAATTCCTGCAGTCTCTGTTGCAAGTACTTTTTTTCACCTTCTGGGTCACCAGAGCTCACTGCTAACCTGTTCTGGAATGCCACACGGACATCCCAGCAATCACAACCATCACCATTTCAGAGAGGGAACATGGAAAGCAATAACCAGCGAGGCGTCCATTCCTTGGAACTGGATACAATGGGGGCCAGGGGTTCAGGGATGGGAGAAGGCAGGGAACATTATGTTCTTGTACAAATTTAAACCCAAAGCTAAAAACAGCACATTCCAACCCCAGGAAACAGAACACTTGGTCTCATATGGTGAAATCTGGAACAAGTCAGCATCATTTTAGGATAGGGGATAATAAACTGAGATGAGGAGTAATCACTTCTCTCAAAAGGCCACAAATCTGTGGAATTCACCGAGTGTGGAGGATGCTGGACATGGAGTAAATCTGAGAAGGAGATTGGCAGATTTTTAACTAATAATGGGTTAAAGGGTTATGGAGAGCAGGCGGGAAAGTGGAGTTGAGGCTGAGATGAGACCAGCCATGATCATAACAAATGGTGGAACAGGCACGAGGGGTTGAATGGACTCCTCCTGCTCCTAGCTCTCATGCCTATCAATTGGTGCCAATCTTTTTTAAGATCATTAAATCTGCAGCAGGAGAATGCTATTCGGCCTATCATGTTCAGTCTATTGCTCAATTCGATTATCGCTGATCAGACTGTAGCAATCTCGACCCTCCTGTCGACCCTTCATACTGCAGTAATTCTAATCTTAAAAAACGAGCACGACAAGCTAAAAACAGCACACTCCAACCCCAGGTTTCGAACACAATTCAGGTTATTTCACTTCAAACATTTTCTCAGCATTTCTCAATGTGAACAACTGAGTTCTAAAGTAAAAGGAAAAGCCTGGATTCACAACTTGGTTATGAAACCTTTCAAAACATCTTAGATTCAAAACTATAAGGTAGCTCAGAAGACAGGCTTTCAACACAGAGTCTTCCCTGGACAAAAACCAACCTGCCCTGTCCCACTCCCCCCAGCCATTGTGCTGTACCTGATATGGCAGGGTCAGACACAGAGTAAAGCTCACTCTATACCATCACATGAAAAACCCTATGATAGGAACAGCAGAGTTAAAATACAGCGTAAAGCTCCTTCAACATTTCCTCCAAACACTCCCAGGTCAGACTGTCCCCATCAAAAACTCAGGGTAGGGACAGCATTGGGTTAGACAAAGAGTAAAGCTTCCTCTACACTGTCCCCATCGAACACTCCCAGGACAGTTACAGCACAAGGTTAGATACAGAGTGAAGCTCCCTCTGCATCGTCCCTGTCAAACACTTCCAGGACATGGAGAGCTTTGGGTTAGATACCGAGTGAAATCCCCTCTGTTCACATCAAACACTTCCAGGACATGGAGAGCTTTGGGTTAGATACCGAGTGAAATCCCCTCTGTTCACATCAAACACTTCCAGGATAGAGATCGCACAGGATTAGTTACAGAGCAAAGCTCTCTCTACACTGTCCCCGATCAAACACTCCCAGGATAGGGCCAGCACAGGGTTAGATACAGAGTAAAGGTCCCTCTACACTGTCCCCCATCAAACACTCCCAGGACAGGGACAGCACAGGGTTAGATACAGAGTAAAGGTCCCTCTATACTGTCCCCCATCAAACACTCCCAGGACAGGGACAGCACGGGGTTAGATACAGAGTAAAGGTCCCTCTACACTGTCCCCATCGAACACTCCCAGGACAGTGACAGCACGGGGTTAGATACAGAGTAAAGGTCCCTCCACACTGTCCCCCAGCAAACACTCCCAGGACAGTGACAGCACAGAGTTAGATACAGAGTAAAGCTCCCTCTACACTGTCCCCTATCAAACACTCCCAGGACAGGGACAGCACAGGGTTAGATACAGAGTAAAGGTCCCTCTACACTGTCCCCATCAAACACTCCCAGGTCAGAGTGAATAAGACTTGAATGGAATCCCTGCAACTGGCAGATGTTTCAAATTTGGGAAAGAAAAAGTGTGGGGGTGGGAGAACTACTTAATTTGTTTTCTTTTAATAATACTGGAAGCCTAATTGACACGTGTGGATATGGAATCGACACCTAATGAGTCACTGTAGAAAATTCCAGCTATTTGAATTTCCCTATTGAAAGCATGTCTGGGCTCCTCAAAACATCTCTGCCCACCCAAATTCCAACGTACCCCTGGTGAACACATAGCAACATGACACACCTTCACAAAAAAAACCTGTGAATCCAGGGCTGATTTTCAATGGGTTTATGCCTGGGCACGTTTGCAAAATACCTCAGGAAAAGGTGGTTAGGGTACTTACCAGCTGTTGCATTATCTTGGTCCCATGCTTCGACTATTAACGTGTATGACCTCTGGAAAGGAAAGGAAGAAAATAATGTTTCATTAGAAATTAGTTACAGGCTTAAACTGTGGCAGCAACTGTGTTAACAAAAGGAGTCCCAACATCTCACAAACAACTTGATGTCGTTTTCCCCACAGCTATAGTGGGAGATAGTGCAATAGTTATCCCCAGATTGGCAATGTAAAACAAACAATTGATTTGGTCATTTACCACATCGCAGAACCACGCCATGCACTGATTTACACATTATAGCAATTACTACACTTCTAAAAACGTATAACAAGCCGTTAAACAGATAGAGACTGTGAAGTATAAACACGAGTTTTCCTCATAGCTCACCCAGGCAGGTAATGATTTTAACACAGACCAAGATGAAAAATTCAAAGAGACCTGTTCTGTCCAAGCAAACTTCACTCATTACAGAATTACTCGTATACTGTGTCAAGAAATGCTGTTTCTTTAACAAACAAATTTAGAACTAAATGTACTGTTAATGACACAATAGCACCTGCTTTGAACATCTCCCTAGGTATTCTACTCCATTAGATTGGCCCCATATTGACTGATACAAAGAATAATTCAGATTTCTTCTCAACTTATACAGACCATGTTCTCTCGTGTGGAAAATGTGGTCAGGATCAACATTACCAAGAGCTAACAGAATTTTAACAGCAACTGCAAACATATCACCTCACATCATTATCCATTCCAGTGAGAACATGTTCAGTTTATACATGACGATGTGGGGCACAGTAGACAGTGACTGCTCCGGACAGAGTCCTGGACTAAATGATCTGTGGACTTTTATTCATATAGCATCTGAAGATTTAAATTTAGTAATTTCATTAAAAAGTCAGTTTCAGTGAAGGAAATGACTCCAGGTCCATAGCAATGCAGTTGACTCTGAAGCACCTTCTGAGATGGCCAAGAAAACTGCTCCAGTTGTGAACAAGCTGGTGACTCACCACCTGAAGGGCAATTTGGAATGCGCAATAAATGCCGGCCTCATCAACAACATTCATATCCAGGCAACAGACGAAGAAAAACTAATCCGATTCTTCCATTGACTGAATCATTCCAGTTGCTTTCTCCTGTATTTCCACTCCAGAATGTGAACAGGGAAACAATGGTATTATTGCTAGGCTATCAATCCAGAAACTCAGCTAATGGTGAAATTTGAATTCAATATTAAGAAAACAATCTTGAATTAACGGTCTAATGAAGACTCTAATGATGACCCTGAAACCTAACGGTTCACTAATGCCCTTTAGGGAAGGAAACTGCCATCCTTACCTGGTCTGGCCTACATGTGACTCCAGATCAACAGCAACATGGCTGATTTCTAACTGCCCTCTAAACCATTAGGGATGGGCAATAAATGCTGGCCTGGACAGAGATGCCCTCATCCCATGAATGAGTTAGCAATGAGTAAACTCAGTCAGCATTGCAACAGAAGGTACGCTGCACTCTGTCCGAATGTTTTACAGTAGAAGCACCAATTTTAGTTGCTGCCTATTCTTCTATGCTAGTAAATAATTAAACTCCAGAGAGCAGAGACTTTAGTTACATTTAATAATCCTGCCTTAATGGGGTGCACGGTGGCTCAGTGGTTAGCACTGCTGCTTCACAGCACTAAGGACCCGGGTTCGATTCCAGCCTCGGGTGACAGTCTGTGTGGAGTTTGCACATTCTCCCCGTGTTAGCGTGGGTTTCCTCCGGGTGCTCCGGTTTCCTCCCACAGTCCAAAGATGTGCAGGTCAGGTGGACTGGCCATGCTAAATTGCCCGTAGTGTTCAGGGATGTGTAGATTAGGAGCATTAGTCAGGGGTAAATGTAATAGGGTAATGGGTCTGGGTAGGTTACTCTTCAGCATGTCAGTTTGGACTTGTTAGGCCGAGGGGCCTTTTTCCACACTGTAGGGAATCTATGATTCTATGAATCCATACCAAAGATAATCATGTTAAAGATGTAAGTGACCCGTGCAATGTTTCAACCAGTGCACTGCCTTTAAGACTGTCTTTAGTATTACCAAAAAAAAACATTCTTCAGAATATCAGAAAGAGGATCAAAATTACCTCCTGAATTTAGAGAAGCAAGTTACATGGATTTCTTTGAATTGCATTGCTAGATATCATCGATATCTGGAAAGATTTAGGCTTAAGAATATGGGTTCAAAACTAAGGGGAAACAGCGAAAGTTAAGAATTTCAAAGAAAAATAGGGAGTTGGAGCAACATTTACTTTTCCATAAAGTGACCACAAATTAATAAAATGGTCATAAAAACCTAAGTGGCTCAGCTGTGAAGGGAACATGCCAGCTTCATCTATTCTAACCCATAGAGACTTCAAGTGTGATCTAACTAATGTTCGGTACAGGTTTACCAAATGTTAAATTCCTCTCCCTCAGCAAAGAAATCAGTTTTAACTTTTCTGTCCACCAATTCTCTTTGCACTCAGAGCCCAGTTCATTCTAAACCTTTTCAAATTACCTGTATCAATTATCTGGTCTTCAGTTGGGCCAGTCATTTTATATCAACACTAGACTCTCACAAGATAACCCCAATAAACTCATTCTGACACCACTCAGAATTCCCAGCGAAACAAGAGATTGAGTGCCAGTGCAAAGAAAAACTCAGATTTGAAGTGTGATTGACGAAATCTCGAAAATTTAAACAGCCAAAGATGGAGAAATGGCTCACTTTTTCACTCGAAGTAACTGAGAACAGCATACCTCACAGGGATTGCTAAAACACCACAGTACCATTCATACCAGTGCAAGTCCAAACACAAAGACAGGCTTGTATCTACACCGCTCCTTCCTACAAGTTGTGGTCTGACTTGAAACCATTCTCCAGGTTAACCATTCCCATTCCACCTGGTTCCTTCTGTACCTAAAGAAAGGCTCCTCCGATTCTCCTCATTTCAACAACAGTCTTAGTTGTTTAGGCCTTTCGCTCTAACCTTTAGCTCTTCACCAATTAACATAGGATCATTTCTGCATAATTGCAAAAATTTTGTTGTCACATTTGATTTGATTGCTTATTGTCTCATGGGCCTAGGTACAGTGAAAAGCTTTGTTTTGCATGCAGGATGGGCAAATCACACCAAAGTGCATTAGGGTAATGGAACAGAGCGAGGAATTCAATGTTATGGCTGCAGAGAACAAAGGAGCAAAATCAACATTAAATTTGAAATTTGAGAGGTCCATTCATGAGTCTAATATCAGCAGGGAAGAAGCTGTTCTTGAATCTGTTGGTTCGTGTGTTTAAGCTTTTATACCTTCTGCCTGACAGGAGAGGTTGGAAGGTTGTATAACCGAGGGATCTTTGATGATGTTAGATTAGATTAGATAGATTAGATTACTTACAGTGTGGAAACAGGCCCTTCGGCCCAACAAGTCCACACCGCCCCGCCGAAGCGCAACCCACCCATACCCCTACATTTACCGCTTACCTAACACTACGGGCAATTTAGCATGGCCAATTCACCTGACCTGCACATCTTTGGACTGTGGGAGGAAACCGGAGCACCCGGAGGAAACCCACGCAGACACGGGGAGAATGTGCAAACTCCACACAGTCAGTGGCCTGAGGCGGGAATTGAACCCGGGTCTCTGGCGCTGTGAGGCAGCAGTGCTAACCACTGTGCCACCGTGCTGCCCATGTTGATTGCCTTTCTACGGTAACAAGAACTGTAGATGGAGCCAATGGTTGGCATGTCTGATAGTCTGGGCTGTGTTCACGATTTTCTGTAGTTTCTTATGGTCCTGGGCAGAACGGCTGCTATACCAAGCTGTGATGTACCCACATTCACCTGCTTTATTGTAGGGAAGGGAAATAGTGTTCGACAAATTTATTAAAAAGTTATTTGAGGTTGTAATAACCAGGGTTTGAAACCAGTAGACGTAGTGCATTTGGATTTCCAAATGGCACACTATAAGAAGCCAAATAAAAAAGTTGCTATACAAGCCAAGAGTCCATGATGTAGAGGCAATATATTAGTAGAGAGATGCTAATTGGGAACAGATTCAGGGCTCATTTTAGCCACTAAGCAATGAAGTGCCACAGGGATTAATATCTGGGTTTCAACTACTTCGAATAATTATTTATAATAATTTAAGGAATTTGAAGAACATTCAAAAAAACAAATTTGCTAATGAGATAAAAAAGGCCACGAGACTAATTTGAGAGGATGATACAAAGGCTGCAAAATTAGGTAAAGTGAGTGTGGTAAAATCTGGCAGATTGAGTGTACTGTGGGCAAAAGCTGTACATTTTGAAGAATAGAAAAGTACATTATTTAACAGAGGGACATGAAAATGTTGCAGTACTGAAGGATGTGCACACAGGTTAACATGCAGGTACAGCAAGTGATTGGGAAGCAAGTTGAATATTGGCCTTTAATGCAAGGTTGGAGCGTTATACTATTAGGTGAGTCCTATTACAACTATACAGGGCATTAGTGAGTCTGCATCAAGAGGTCTGTGTTGTTTTGGCCTCCTTATTTCATAAGGAATGTGCCTGAATTGGAGGCATTTCTTCATTAGCCTATTCCCAGATTCTAGGAACATGGGGAATGGGTAATGAGTGGTGGCCAAATGGTCTATTGAATGGCACAGCAGGCTCCAGGGCAATGTATTCTTACAGTGTTGTAGCCAAACTAAACGCAATATTCAAATTGCAGCCTTAGAACACCATTAACAGTAAAATACCCCAAAAATGTCACAGGGCTGTAATCTTAGGAATATCCTGGATGTACGGCACAAAAAATGGATCATTCAGCTTAACCAACCCATGCTGGTAATTCTGCTCCATTCAAACCTTCTCTCATCTTTTCTCATTTAAATCGAGCACTGCAACTCTCTAATCCTTCCTGCCTCCAATGATTGTCTGGTTTCTCTGTAAATGCATCGATCCAATTCACTTCAAGTGCTCTCTGCAACGGCAAGTCCCAGATTCTCACCACTCTCTGGAGAGACACATTTCTCCTACATTCCCCATTAGATTTCTTGATGACCATCTTATATTGACAGCCTCTTTCCCACAAGAGTTCAACAGGGGTCACAACTGAAAGGTATAGAAAGCAAGAATAGGGGACTGAGTTGGATGATTAGTTGTGATCGTAATGTGTGGTGCAGCAGGTAGAGGGATCAAATGGCCTGTTCCCGCTCCCTTTTTCAATAAAACTTCAAGAAAGAGGAAACATTCTGTTTGTACCAAATCTATCAAAACCTATCCTAACTCTCAAGACTTACTAAAGATCAGCCCTCAGCTTGCTTCCTTCTCGAGAACAGAACCAGCCTTTGCTGATATGTATAACTGCACCTTCTGCTATCATCCTTTTAAATCTTCTCTGCACCAGTGCTTCAAGATAAGAATCAAACAATGTACTTCAAGTGTGATCTAACTAATGTTCGGTACAGGTTTACTATAACCACCCTTTTTTAAAATCAACTCTCCCTCTAAAAACAAACCCTCTAACTTGATTTGCTTTGTGGTCTCTTTTCTAGTGCAGTTTTAGCAATTAATGGACATGCACTCCACATCCTCTTGTTCATCCAAATCACCTAGATTTGCATCTTCCAGAGGAAGTGGCCGATGCAAGTATAGTTACAACATTTAAAAGATATTTGGGCAGGTACTTGGGATTGGAAAGGTTTAGAGGGATACGGGCCAAATGCGGGCAAGTGAGACTAGATTAAATTTGGATATCTGTTCAGCATGATGAGTTGGACCGAAGGGTTTGTTTCCCTGCTGTACGTCTCTGTGACTCTATAAGAAATCTTACTATTCTTGCCAAAATGCACTCCCTCACTTACTTCATATGTCAAGTATTTGTCAACTCTGAAAGTAAATTAATGTCCCCCTGTAAATTGTGGTAGGCCTTCTCAGTACTGACTATCCCAAGTTGGTATTCATTCCCATTTAGCAGTTGGATATACCATTGCTTTCCCATTCTCACATTCCAATCACTTAATCTGCACAATCAGCAGCCGCTCCCCCCCAGCACTCCACCCCCACCATTATTGCATAAATGCAGCCCCCTCCCCACCTCGCATCTGCTCTGATGGAGGGTCATCTAGACTCAAAAGGTTAGCTTGTTCTCTCTCCATGGATGCTGCCTGTCCCGCTCTGATCTGTTGTTCTCAGATTTCAGCATTGCAACAATTTGACCCCCCTCCCCCCAGTTGGTTTCAGCCACAAATTTAGAAATTGTGCTTTTGATTCCAAAGTCAAAAATGATTAATGTAAATAGTAAACAGTAGTGGTCCCACAACTGATCATTGTGGAATCAGGATGGAGGTGGCAGGAGCAGTTTGGGTTAAGATGAGAAATTGAGATAGGTAAGAAGTCACTTGTGGGAATACTGTACAAAGCCTAACTGCAATCACATGGGTCAATGGACTATAAAAGGAAGGAATAAAAGGAACCCGTCAGAAAGATATGGCAATGATATGGAATAATCAGGTGGACAAAGGAAACATGTATGAGTTCATGGAATAATTTCAGGATAGGCCCTTGGAATGGGCCTGATGAGGGGCTTTTGCCTGAAATGTCAATGTTCCTGCTCCTCGGATGCTGCCTGACCTGCTGTGCTTTTCCAGCACCACTCTAATGTAGACCTTGGAATGATACATTCAGGAGCCAATGAGAGACTAAACAAGACGTGGGATCGTGCTGAGATAGGTTAATGAACTTTACAACAAAAAGGGCTCAAGATCGAAGCAATTAAAATAATTGAATTTTAATGTTCAGTTCGACAGAGGGGAGAAAGGGTCTGAGACTAGTTTATTAAATGTAAAAGATGGCAATTATACTGGCACAAAAGCAGAACTAAACTGGTAAATTAACTTCAGGAACAGGTCAATAGAAATATTGTGGCAGGCATTTAAGGGTCTACTTTTGTTACACACACACATGAAACATTTCCAGAGCAAGAAAAATACAAAGGGACATCTCACCATCCATAGTTTACCATCAAAATTCCAAATCATCTCAAATTTAAAGAAAAAACATACAACTTACAAAGGTGGACGGAATATATAGAACAGTGCAGATTGACTAAAAATTCACAGATCATATAATCCCTGCAGTGTGGAAACAGGCTATTCAGCACATCAAGTCCACGCCAACCCTCTGAAGAGCAGCCCTGCTGGACCCACCCCCCTAACCGATCCTTGTAACCCTGCATTTCCCATGGCTAACACCACTGGCCTGCACATCCCTGAACACCATGGGCAATTTCCCATGGTCAATCCACCTGACTTGCACATCTTTGGACTGTGGGAGGAAACCTACACAGACACGGGGAGAACGTGCAAACTCCACACAGACAGTGGCCTGAGGATGGAATCAAACCACATCCGTGGAGCTGAGAGGCAACAGGAACGATAAGGAAGTTAGCTAGAAAATTCTGGAAAATGGGATCAGTCTAGTGGGTGGCACAGTGGTTAGCACTGCTGCCTCACAGCGCCAGAGACCCGGGTTCAATTCCTGCCTCAGGCGACGGTCTGTGTGGAGTTTGCACATTCTCCCCGTGTCTGCGTGGGTTTCCTCCGGGTGCTCCGGTTTCCTCCCACAGTCCAAAGATGTGCAGGTCAGGTGAATTGGCCATGCTAAATTGCCCGTAATGTTAGGTGAAGGGGTAAATGAAGGGGACTGGGTCTGGGTGGGTTGCGCTTCGGCGGGTCGGTGTGGACTTGTTGGGCCGACGGGCCTGTTTCCACACTAAGTAACCTAATCTAATCTAGTTAGGTGGTTGTATTTGAGCAATGCAGACTCAATGGGCCAGAGTACTAGAGAAATCTAGATAGAAATATAAAACTATATAGACAGAAGTTTCTACAGATATTTACAGAAAAGGAAAGTTAACAGAGTGAGCACCAGACCTATTGTGTGTGTGTGTGTGTGTGTGTGTGCGTGTGTTGGGGATTAATAATGGAAAATAAGGAGATGGCAGATGAATGGAACAAATGCCTTCACTATACAGGTACAAGAAATACCATAGAAATAGCTATACATTTAGGAAATGGAAGGGAGGGAGGAACTCAGGGAAGTGGTGAGAGTAATACTCTCTGACAAGTCCTGGAGTACTAGTGGACTTCATTCTGGGGAAGGTCCCATTTGATTGGAAAATAGCAGATATAGCTCCCTTATTCAAACAAGAAACTATTGGTCAGTTGGCTTAACATCTGTCAAAGAAAATTGTTAGACACTATTAATAAAAACAGCCATAGCAGGTCATGTATTTCAAGGTAACCAGGCAGAGTCAACATGGTTTTGTGAAAGAGAAAGCATACTTGATCAAAGCTATTCGAGTTTTAAAGTGGTCATGTGCTGTGGGCAAATTGGAACACAGTAGATATACTGTCCTAAGCTTTCCAGGGGGGATTTGATCATGTGTCACCAGGTTATTGTTGAAAATAAAGGTTCACCGTGTAAATTAGATAGCTAACAGAAAATGGGTTATTTTCCAGTCAGCCAGATGTAATCAGTTGCCACTACAGGGATCAGTGTGGGGGTTTCAACTTTTTAACAATTTTTCTATATGACTTGGGTGAAGAGACCAAAGGTAGTTTATAAATTTGCTGTCAACTGCAAACGTGGTAAGTTGTGAAGAGGACAGGCAGAGGCTAGAAAGGACACTATTAGGTTAAACGAGAGTGGACAAAGATCTAACAAATAGGACTATAATGTTGGAAAATGTTAACGTATCCAAAATCTATTAGCTCAACGGTGAGAGATGCAGAAGGATCTGAGTGTCCTTGTGCATGAATCACAAAAGGCTGATATGCAGACACAGCAAGTAATTAGGAAAGCTAATGGAATGCTGTCACTTATCATGAGGCTAACTCAATAGAAAAGTACAAGATTATGTTTCTGTTATACCGAGTATTGTTGAGACTACGCTGGTTAATTCTCGGTAATTAAGGAAATCAAATGCTGTCAAAGAGTAGGTGGAAACGAGGAGGAGAGGTTACAATCAGATCAGCCTTGAGCTTATTAAATGGCAGAATGTGATCAAGGTGCCAAATAGCCTACTCCTGCTCCTAACTCTCACACTGGTGTGAACAATACTGCCCACCTTTGCTGTTCTGAGTATATGCACTTCATTCACCCACTCTGCTCCCTCCCTTAATGCTAGCTGGATGGAGATGGAGTGAAAGGATAAATCATCTTGACACTGATCTTATTCACTGGGCTATTATGGGACACCTTACTGAAGGTGTTGAATCTATGTCAGTGTTCATATCCATTTAGATTATCATTGTCTACTGTACTGTTTAGATTAAATGATCCTTAGTCAGTTGAAAACCATGGATAATACTTTGGTAGTTTTCTCAGCTTGGGAACTGTGCTAACTCCATGGCTCTCCAACTCAGCGAAGCCTTTTCACAGAAACTAGATGGAAAATTACAGAAAGGGTATTCTCAGCTCTGTGTCCAAGACCTCAAAATACCCGGTTTCAGAGAGGCTACCCCACCTAGTGATGCATGGGGTAAGGTGTCTAAATAAAGTAGGCAAGTGAAAGTTTAGGAAGGTATTTAAGAAAAAAAGTGGACATTATTTTCTCATAAAGCAACAAACCCTAAACTATCCCTTTAATCACATCTGCATCCAAGCACACAGGTACATTCTTTAGCCTAATTTATACTGGCCATTTTGATACTGAATTTCTCCCTAACCCTTTCCTTGCGAAAACTAAGTACTAGTATAGAAGAAGGCCTCATCCTTTGACACTGACTATGCCATCAAATCATTAACCAGTATAATTCAGAAGCTCCTGCAGAATCAAGCAGCTCACAGGGTTGCTGTGCACGTGTAAAACAATTGCTTTTAACTAAATCCTACATTAAGCCCACTGATACAAAACTAATCATCACAGCACCCAAAACAACGCAGAACACATCACATTCACACTCCTGTCACACATACTTCCTCCAAGTCATTATACTAGCTTCAGGCTGGCTGGGGGATCCAGGGAAGGGGGGACAAAGTGAAACGGGATTGGTGAGAGACATTATCAATTTATCATCTTCTGAGGAAGAGTCACCAGACTCAAACAAGTATTGCCAGAGGTGCTGAGTTTCCCCAGTGATTCTTGTTTTCGTTTCAGATCTCCAGTGTCCGCTGCCCTTTGGTTTACACCAATTTATCAGCAGGGTTTATTCATTTCTGAAAAGGAAATCCTCGAGGTCAGGGCGAAATCTGTTCCTGGGTGATGGAGGGACTATCTAATGAATCCTAGATAATCATAGAATCCCTACAGTGTGGAAACAGATCATTTGGCCCAATAAGTCCACACTGACCCTCCAAAGAGTAACCCACCCAGACCCATTCCCCTACCCTATCACTCTACATTTCCCGTGACTAACGCACCTAATCTACACAACCCTGAATGCTATAGGCAATTTAGCATGGCCAACTCATCTAAACTGCACATCTTTGGATTGTGGGAGGAAACCGGAGCACCCGGAGGAAACTCATGCAGGCACAGGGGAGAATGTGCAAACTCCGCACAGACAGTCGCCAGAGGCTGGAATCGAACCCGGGTCCCTGGCGCTATGAGGGAGCAGTGCTAACCACTGAGCCACTGTGCTGCCCCTCGGTAAGGGGAGGTCAAATAGTTTGAGCCTGTACTTATTGGAGTTAGAAGAATGAGGGATGACCTTATTGAAACATATAAGATTCTTATGGGAATTGACAGGGGAGACATGGAGATGTTGTTCCCCCTTGTGGGAGAGCCCAGGAGCAGAGGGCACAATTTCAGAAAAATGGGTCATACAGTTAGAAAGAGAGGGGGAGGAATGTCTTCTCCCATTGAACAGCTGGGTAGATGCAGTGGGCCTACGTTTGAGAGTCTTAGCTCAATTCCTGGTAAGACTAACAAGAGCAGGACCTGCACAATTAATGGTTGAGCCGTGAGGAGTATTGTAAAACAGAGATACCAAGGGGATCAGGTACTTAATTGACTGAAGGCTGTGTCACAGGTTGACAGGGTGGTGAAGGTAGTGTTTCGCAGGCTTGTCTTCATTACTCAGACCATTGAGTATAGGAGTTGGGACGTCACGTGGAGGTTGTAGAAGACATTGGTGAGACCTCTTCTGGAGACTGTGTTCAGTTCTGGTCACGCTTTTATAAGAAGGATATTATTAAACTGGAGAAGGTACATAAAAGATTTACAAGGATTTTACTGAGACTGGAGGGTTTGAGATAGAAGGATGAGGGATAGGCTAGGAGTTCCGTTACTGGAGCGTAAGAAATTAAGGTGTGACCTTATAAAAGTTTATAACATCATGAAGGGCATAGATAAAGTGAATAGTAAAAGTCTTTTCCCTGGGAGTAGGGGGTGCAAAACTGGAGGGCATGATCTTAAGGTGAAAAAGGAAAGATTTAAAAGGGACCTGAGGGGCAACATTCTCACACAGAAGGTGGGTCTTATGTGGAATGGACTGACAGTGGAAGTATTCGATGCAGGTACAGTTACAACATTTACAAGATATTTGGACAGGCACATGAATAGGAAAGGTTTACAGGGATATGGGCCAAATGCAGGCAAATGGGACTAGTTTAGTTTGGGAAACTGGATTGTCATGGACGAGTTGGACCGAAGGGTCTGTTTCTGTGCTGTATGACTCTATGATCTCTGGCTAATAATTTCTGAACATTAGCTGGAAAGAAGACCAGGATAATGCTGTAATCATCCTTCCACCATCAATAACTTGCATCTGGGATCTGCACAAAAAGAAGGATGCATTGGAACACTACCCATCAAATTATCACCATTCCCTTCAGCTATGGACAGCAGAAAATTCCTAAGTTCTTTTCCTAAGAACAAGTAACAAATTCCATATCCCACCGCCTCCTCACAAATTTTTTAAATATAATAAACATTTGGCCACACTATTAATTTATTTAACAGTTTTATGCAGTAAAAAGAGTGGTTCTTTTACCTATAAAACTCCGTTAAACACTAAGATCCATTTTGATGCCATTAGACTGGAGCCTGGCAGACACACGAGCCGATGTTACAGTCTCAATTTGGCCTCTCCAGAGATGCCGAGGAGAAAGTGAGAACTGCAGATGCTGGAGATCAAAGTCTCAAAGTGTGATGCTGGAAAAGTACAGCCGGTCAGGCAGCATCCGAGGAGCAGCACAGTCGACGTTTCGAGCGTAAGCTATTCCTGATGAAGAGCTTTTGCTCGAAACATCGATTCTCCTGCTCCTGATATGCTGCCTGACCGGCTGTGCTTTTCCAGCAACACATTTTTTAGTCTCTAGAGATGACATCAACCACGAGTTCCAAAAGGCTATCAATGCTTTTGCTCACTGAATAAGCATTTAGAGCTGATAAATAGAAGCAGAGTCAAAAGGAAAAGACAGATATATTGGAAGAAACACCTGGTTGAGAAGATACAGACACGGTGATGGAGAGATAACGGAATGATGATAGGGATTAAATTGCTCAAGACCAAAACAAATCTGCTGTCTTTCATCAACTTCCCAGTTCCAGCTAGTCACTCAGACCCCAAACTGTTTTGTAGCCTCCAAAGTCTTATTGTTGTGATTGAGGGTGGCAACTAATTACAGAACAGTTTGACCTCCAAACAGTCAACAATCCTTGACAACGCACCACATTCAAAGTCAGTCTACAGGTTTCGTTACTGAACACTCTACGTCAGATTTTCAAAAGAAGCTAATGCCGAGTGGAGGAGATGAATGTTTTTGGCCTTCGGTGAATGACACAAAACTAGATACCTCGCTCTAGGCTGGTCTTCAAAACCTTCATCCCAATGAAAAATGGCATTTCCCCTCAAGGTACCCCTCAGTACAGATTCCCTGAGGAATCTTTTAAGAATCTAGTCTCAGCAAACTTTGAACAAAAGTATCACATCGCATTACTTGTTGGCCTCCACTACCAACTCTTTCAAATTCAAAGATTTAATTCGCTGTCCATCAACCACACAAGCTTGGGCCCTTCATTAACAAACAACAGCAGGGATTTCCAAATACAATCTCTGTTCCGAGAACAATGCTTTTGTGCACTAGCCATTCAATGCCTACATTGTGACTACCAGAGCCATCCCTGCACCTTGCAATGTGCCATTATTCGGTAACAAGGAAGCAGTGCACACAATCCAAGCATTAACAGCATTGAAGACATTATGAAAATTGGCAGGCATGTGACAAAGATTGGTCATGATCATATCGAGTGACAGCAGGGGCTTAAGGGGCTAAATGATCACCGCCAGTTTGGTCTCAGTCTCATCATAGGGGACTTCCAAGGCAGTCAACTCAACCAATTGAGCGGACCAGTTAAAAAAACTTCCTACAAGTATTAGGAAGAGTAAATAAAGATATAGTATTGGCCCTCTGGGGAGTGGGTCTGAGGAACGGATAGTGGAAAGCAAAGAAGCAATGGACACTTTGAGCAAATAGTGCATCTCTGTCTTCACTGTACATGACAGGAAATTTCCTGAAGATACCTGAAAATCAAAGGTGATTGGAACAGCGAAATTTAAAACCATCTACATGGAACAAAAACGTGCGAGAAAAACTATTGGGTCTATAGGCTGACAAGTCCTTCAGGTCTAGGTGCATCTTAGTCTTAGAAGAGAAAGCGGAGATAGATACATTGGTTATAATAAAACATAGGACATTACAGCGCAGTACAGGCCCTTCAACCCTCGATGTGGCACTGATCTGTGGAACCAGTGTGCAGCCCATCTAGGAGAAAGTGAGGACTGCAGATGCTGGAGATCAGAGCTGATAATGTGTTGCTGGAAAAGCGCAGCAGGTCAGGCAGCATCCAAGGAGCAGGAGAATCGACGTTTCAGGCATAAGCCCTTCTTCAGGAAATGCAGCCCATCTAACCTATACTATTCCATTTTTGTTCATATGTTTATCCAATGATCAATTAAAAGCCCTTAAAGTTGGCAAGTCTACTACTGTTGCAGGCAGGTTGTTCCACACCCCTACTACTCTCTGAGTAAAGAAACTCTCTCTGACACCTGTCCTATATCTATCACCCCTCAATTTAAAGCAATGTCCCCTTGTGCTAGCCATCACCATCTGAGGAAAAAGGCTCTCACTGTCCACCCTATCTGACTCTCTAATTATCTTGTACATCTCAATTAAGTCACTTCTGAATCTTCTCTCTAACAAAAACAACCTCAAGTCCCCCAGCCTTTCCTCATAAGACCTTCCCTCCAAACCAGGCAACACCCTAGTAAATCTCCTCTGAACCCTTTCCAAAGTCTCCACATCCTTCCCATAATGCGGTGACCAGAACTGTATGCAATACTCCAAGTGCGGCCGCACCAGAGTTTTGTACGGCTGCAACATGAACTCATGGCTCCGAAACTCAATCCCTCTACCAATAAAAGCTAACACACCGTATACCTTCTTAACAGCCCTATCATCCTGGGTGGCAACTTTCAGGGATCTATGTACGTGGTCACCGAGATCTCTCTGCTCATCTACACTACCAAGAATTTTACCATTAGCCCAGTAGTCTGCATTCCTGTTACTCCTTTTAAGTGAATCACCTCACACTTTTCAGGATCAAACTCCATTTGCCACCTCTCAGCCCAGCTCTGCAATTTATCTATGTCCCTCTGTAACCTACAACATCCTTCAGCACTATCCACAACTCCACCGACGTTAGTGTCATCGCAAATTTACTAACCCATCCTTCTACACCCTCATCTAGGTCATTTTATAAAAATAACAAACAGCAGTGGAGAACAGATCCTTGCGGTACATCAATCCTAGTAACTCAACTCCAGGATGAACATTTCTCATCAACCACTACCCTCTCTGTCTTCTTTCAGCTAGCCAATTTCTGATCCAAACCACTAAATCACCCTTAATCCCATGCCTCCATATTTTCTGCAATAGCCTACCATGGGGAACCTTATCAAACACCTTACTGAAATCCATATACACCCCATTACTTTACCCTCATCTACCTGTTTGGTCACCTTCTCAAATGAACTCAATAAGATTTGTTGAGGCACGACCTACCCTTCACAAAACCATGCTGACTATCCCTAATCAACTTATTCCTTTCCAGATGATTATAGATCCTATCCCTTATAACCTTTTCCAACATTTTACTTACAGCTAAAGTAAGGCTCATTGGTCTATAATTACCAGGGCTGTCTCTCTTCCCCTTCTTGAACAAGGGAACATCATTAGCCATTCTCCAGTCTTCTGGTACTATTCCTGTAGACAATGACGACATAAAGATCAAAGCCAAAGGTTCTGCAATCTCTTCCCTGGCTTCCCCGAGAATCCTGGGATAAATCCCATCCGGCCCAGGGGACTTAGCAATTCTGGAAAGTGTGAAAATGGTTAACACCTCCTCCTTGTAAACCTCAATCCCATCTAGTCGAGTAGCCTATATCCCAGTGTTCTCCTCGACCACATTGTCTTTTTTCAGTACGCATACGGACGAAAAATATTCATTTAGCACTTCCCCTATCTCCTCGGACTCCATGTACAAGTTCCCACTGCTATCCTTGATTGGCTTTAATCTTTCTCTAGTCATTCTTTTATTCCTGATATACCGACAGAAAGCAATAACGTTGTCCCTGATCCTACCTGCTAAAGACCTCTCATGTCCCCTCTTGGCTCTTCTTAGCTCTGTCTTTAGGTCTTTCCTGGCTAACGTGTAACTCCCAAGCGCCCTAACTGAGCCTTCACATCTCATCTGAACATATGCCTTCTTCTTCCTCTTGACAAGAGATACAACTTCCTTAGTAAACTAAGGCTCCTGCGCTCTACAACTTCCTCCCTGTCTGACAGGTACATACTTATCAAGGACACGCAGAATCTTGAATAAGCTCCACATCTCAATTGTGCCCATCCCCTAGAGTTTCCTTCCCCATCCAATGCAGTCGATATTTTGCCTAATCGCATCATAATTACCTTTCCCCCTGTTGTAGCTCTTGCCCTGTGTTATATACCTATCCCTTTCCATCACTAAACATAACCAACGTGCTCACCTACCTCCAAATCTAACAGCTGGCCGGGTTCATTACCCAGTACCAAATCCAATGTGGCCTCACTCCTTGTTGGCCTGTCTACATACTGTGTCAGGAAACCCTCCAGCACACACTGGACAAAAACTGTCCCATCTAAATTACTTGAACTATAGTATCTCCAGTCAATAATATATAATCTTCCTAAATTTCTTAGATTCTGGAAGAGTTTGAGCCAGAAATTAACAAATGTCAGACCTTAATTTCAGCAAGGAGACTGTCAGAAAGCAGGAAACCAAGAGCCAGTTAACCTAATATCTATCATGGGAAAGGTGCTAGAATTCGTATTTAAAAAGGTGACAGTAGGATACTTGTTGAACACCAAAACACAGCCACTAATCATAGTGTACACATGCTCGGTCCACCCTTGGACAGGCAGTTCAGCAGACCCTTACCTGGGTGTGCTTTACAAAGGGCTCAGGTGATGAGTTCTAGCTAGGCAGGCCAGCTCTTGTTTAGAGCAGAGCTGGAAAAGCGCAGCAGGTCAGGCAGCATCCGAGGGGCAGGAGAATCGACGTTTCAGGCATAAGCTCTTCATCAGGAATGATGCTTATGCCCGAAACGTCGATTCTCCTGCTCCTCTGATGCTGCCTGACCTGCTGTGCTTTTCCAGCACTACTCTAATCTAAACTCTGGTTTCCAGCATCTGCAGTCCTAATTTTTGCCTAGTTGATTGTAACTCAGGTCTCCCTGGATTGAAAGCAGTGAGCAGTTGGAGCCAGCAGTGCCATGTTGGCTGATCAGTCCCAGTGGCAGCGAGAGCACTGTAGTCGGATTCCACATTCCGGCACTCAGCTGCTCCTCTGCAACCAGCATGTCACAGCTACAGGAACCGGTATCAAAAAGAAACTGCTGACCAAAACAACACAGCCCTCATCGTCATCTCCACCACCAGTCAGTGAGCGAACAAGGGAAAGATAATTGGGCTTTGACGAGGCAGTCAACTCCGCCACGCTGTCGGACACTACCATTACCCACTTTGAAACATGTTAATATTGAAAACTAAGGAGCTCTGCTCTGTCCCTCTGGCTTGCAAATAAAGTGGAAGTGATGAGGAATTTTTTTTTTTTACACTGAGGGTGGTTCGTGTGTGGATTGAACTTCCTGAGGAAGTGGTGGATGTGGGCACAACTACAATGTTTAAAAGGTTTGGAGGGATATGGGCAGATCGGACTAGTTTGGTTTGGGATTATGTTCGGCATGGACTGGTTGGACCAAAGAGTCTGTGTCGGTGCTGTATGACTCTATGAAGATCGAAAAAGCAGAAATGGCCATCTTGCTCTCATAGGAACATAGGGGATAGGATCAGGAGGAGGCTATTCAGCCCTTCAAGCCTGCTCTGCCATTCATTATGATTATGGCTGATCATCCAACTCAACAGTCTCACCCCATAACCTTTGACCCCATTCACCCCAAGTGCTATATTTAACCATCTCTTGAATACGTTCAATGTTTTAGCATCAACTACTTTCTGTAGTAATGAATTTCACAGGCTCACCACTCTCTGAGTAAATAAGCATGGGGGGGTTTTGTAAGTTGTGTAGAACACTTGGTTTTTATAAACGAACAATCCCTCAGCTGTTTCATAAAGCCTGCAGAGATGTGATGGGCCAAAGCACCTCCTTATGTGATATAACATTATGTTATTATATATCAATAAAATCAGACAATATTATGCCGAGGCAATCCCTCCTGTAACCCAGTGGAATAGTATCAAGGATTACAGTGATACAGACTGAAGGATGACAACCTCCTTTCAACAATTAAGAAGCAGTCTCACATTGTTAGCTCTCACGAGAGAAAACAGCTTTTTTTTAAAAATCCCTGATGAAGGGCTTATGTCTGAAACGCTGATTCTCCTGCTCCTCAGATGTTGCCTGACCTGCTGTGCTTTTCCAGCACCACACTCTCGACTCTAATCTCCAGCAACTGCAGGCCTCACTGTCTACTTTTTCTAAAAAAAAAGCCTATCAGCCAAAGCTCAAACTTCTTGGAAAGTGTCACCTACAGACACCGTAAGACACAGAAGCAGGAGGAGGCCATTCAGCCCATTGAGTCTGCTCCACCGTTCACTGAGATTATACGTGATCTGAGAATCTTCAACTCCAAATCCCTGCCTTTACTCCATGACCTTCGACTCTCTTACTAATTACAATTACGTCTCTCTCAGCCGTGAATATGCCTAATATGAATATAAACTCCAACAGCTGCTACAGTACGACCTGAATCTTTACCCTGGACTGCTAGGGCCGTGAAATTACCACCGTACCACCAGTTCTGACACAAGATCATTAACTCAGTTCCTCAGAGGTCTCTGGCAATTAGTGAACTGTACTCCAGGAAGTGTTGGCACCAAAACAAACTCGCCCCCGATGATAGTTTGCAAAGACAATGAACATCTCCTCATCCCGTTCCCTCTGAAGCAGTGTCCAAAGCACACCAACACAAACAGGTTAACATTCTAATTGTCGAGAGAGGAATTTCTCACTTCTCATTCATTTTATGAAAAAGAGACAAAGTGTGTAATGAAGATGCTCAATACTTAATAGAGATTTACAGGATGGAAATGGTTCTTATTAGCTGATGGTACAAGGAATAGGGGGAGACAGATTTGGGGCAAGCTGAAACTTTATTGCTGGAACAGCACAGGTCAGGCAGCATCTAGGGAACAGAAGATTCGACATTTCGGGCACACGCCCTTCTTCAGGAAAGATTTGGGGCAAGACATAGGGAGATTAACAATAACTTACTTTTTAAATATACACATCTCCAGGGAAAAAGCAAAGAAGGGCTACAAGACTACAAAGTGTTTGAGCAGAAACCTTGCAAAGACTCAGGAGGCTGGTGCTAGTTATTCCTTCACAGGATCCGGACATCACTGGCAAGGTCAGAATTTCTTGCCCATCCCAAAGTGCCCTTGGAAAGGTGGGGTGTTAACTCCTCGAACCTCGGCGGCAATGACCTGGAACTCCCTGCATATGAGGGTAGGGTGGCAGAGAGGGGAGAATTATTTGAGAAAGAAAGCTGGATGGGTAGGAGGGGGTGCAGGCCGAGAGGGACAGAGCGGGCATCTGCTCTACAGATGAGCTGGCCCAGACCCAATGGCCTCCTCCTGCATCATAATCACTTCATGGACGTGGATCTTGTAACCAGAGACATGTGCTTAAAAGGAAGCTGGAGAAGAGCAGGATGGAAAAGGGCTTGGAAGAGTTTTGCTGATGGAGTGAGATGACATGGGGATGAGAAGAGACTCAGGCAGAGCATAAACGCGGGTGTATACCAGTTGGGCTGAGTGATCCACTTCTGTGCTGTAAATACTCAGTAACACTACGCCAAGAGTATTCGAATCCTACGTAAGATTGCCCACTGCATTACTCTGGCAATAAAACAACATTGTAAATCTATACGAGGAACAACCAGCTCAGAGTGACCACTCTGTTCTCGCTATAGTAAATGTGACAGGCAGCTCCACAAGATGTTCTACTTTGGTACCTTTCAACAGTTTATTCTGAACGCCCAAGGTTCAAAATTAGATGAGCACCGAGCTGAAGTTGGCAGCCTGTGCTGCCGAAATGGAAACTCGACAGCTGCACAATGCGTGTAAGCAATGATGGGAAAAGGAGGGGTGGTGCTTTAAAAGCCAAAGCACTTTCAATTTACAATGTACTCTGTAAAACTGGGTCTTTGAAAATTTTTCTTCTGTTGGTTTCACTTGCCAGAAATCTGTGGGATTTACATTCCAGAAGTCATTCTCCAAACTTTCAGGATTCAGATTGGGAATGAGGAGCAAGAAACAAGGAAATCTACATCCAAAGCAATTTTTGTCCTTTCACTCGCAACTGGCAATCTGAAACACTAGCAAATTGTTTTCCCTCATTAACACGGGTATGACCCATGTTAGTAAAACATACTTTAGAAATAAAATGGACTATTCACACAGTCCAATAAAGCCATTTCTCTCTCCCTCCATCTCACCTCTGGTGGATGACAGGTGAGAGTAATCATCTGTGCCGAATCATAGGGCATACCTGATGAAGGGCTTTTGCCCGAAACGTAGATTTCGCTGCTCCTCGGATGCTGCCTGACCTGCTGTGCTTTTCCAGCGTCACACTCTTGACTCTGTACCAAATCATAGACTGGACAGGAGGGGAAGAAATGGCTCTAATGGTCACCTTCCACACAGTATCATTTTATGATTCTATAATCAGAGTAGAAGACCGTAATCTCCGCAGTGTTGGTGAGTTGGACCCCGTGGATAGCTCCTGGTTCGGGTAGAGTGAAGACAACAACAAGCCTGCAGTGCAGTTCCTGTCAGCAGTCTTTCAGATTTTCTGTTGCACTTCACTGATGGTCGAACAAGCTGACTGTGAAAGGCAGAAACCAGCCATTGGTGCTGGCCGATGGCGGATCTCTCGACACAATCCTGGTTTGCAGAGGTGCAATGCAGCTTCCGAATTCACAAGTCACCATCGTACAGAATTCCAGCCCACAGCCAGTGGCACCACTTGCAATCAAGTGGATGCGCACAGTCTCCACCTGACTGATGCTGACGGCTTTGAGATCTCAACAGCATCCTCGAGTCGGAGTTGAGATGTCTTGCTCACCCCTTGGCAGGGGACCAACTCCCATCCCCTGTGCACATTCCCACACCACTAAAGCCTTGTTGAAACTGATCAAGTAGACATGTTTGACATTTTGACCTTAGAAAGGACAACTTAATTTGTCAAGCATCTCTCCCTGAATTGGGAGCTTTAAACCGAAGAACAAGGGGTGATGCTAGAAATCAGAAACAAACAGATTGTTGGGAAAACTCAGCACATCTGGCAGCATGCGTGGGGAGAAAGCGGAGTGAACATTTTGGGCTCCAATTACCCTTCTTCGGAACTTTCATTTCTGGTTAGCTTCAAATAGTCCAGGTTTCATTGCACATAATGTGCTGAGGATGCAGGCCTGTCAGACACAGAGCCTACAGGTCAGCTTGTTGTTTCTCCATGCTCAGTTTGGCTAGTTGGCCAATGTTCGTGACTGCCTTTCTAACACCTGTGCACATAGCTCTTTGTCAAGAGACAGGCTGTCTGCGACCATCACTCCAGGGTAGTTGGATTTATGGTTTGAGGAACCATTCCCTGCATGACACCCTGGCTGACTGCTCTGTCACTGCTAACCCCCACACGTCACCTTCCCATTTAATCACTCTCCCTTTAACGTTTCTCACTCCTCGTTTTCCAAAGCTTCAAACACACTTCAAACCCAATCTATTGTATTTGCTGCTTTATAATGGGGAGACCAAGCGCACACTGGATGACTGCTTTGCCGAACACCTCTACTCTGTCCATAGGAATAACCCTGGCTCCCAGGTGCTGCCACTATAATAAGCTCAAGCTAACATTTCCATCTTGCACCTGCTCATTCTGACAAAGCAGCACACGCTGGAGTTACAACATCGCCCTTTTCCGATAAAACGCTCTGCCGCGAGGACTCAAAATGGAATTCATTATATATTCTCTGAAGTTCAGAAGCTTGAGGGAAGAATTACATTAGAAGCTATAACATTGCATCAGGACTAGACATGACAGATGCCGAAAGTAATGTACCTAATAGCAAGAAGTCCACAACCAGGAGTCATAGGGTTAACCATTTCGGACTGAGTTGAGGAGAAATGTCTTCACCCAGAAAGTGGGAATCTCTGCCACAGAAAACCAGTTGAGGCCAAAACATTGTACAATTTCGGGAATGGGTTGGACCAAGGATTTGGGACTAAGAGATCAAAAGATGTAGGGGAAAAGCAGGAACAGGCTATGGAGTTGGACAGTCGAAGAGTGTGGTGCTGGAAAAGTACAGCCGGTCAGGCAGCGTCCGATGAGCAGGAGAGTCAACGTTTCGAGCATAAGCCCTTCATCAGGGATGAGAGGGTGGTCCAAGGGGGCTGAGAGATAAATGAGAGGGGGGTGGGACTGGAGGGAGAGCGACAGGGAATGTGACAGGTAGATGAAGCTGGGGGTAACGGTGATAGGTCGGAAAGGAGGGTGGAGCAGACAGGCAGGAAGGAAGATGGACAGATCAGGAGGGTGGTGCTGATTCGGAAGGCTGGATCTGGGATAAGGTGGGGGAGGGGAAATGAGGAAACATTGGTCCCTTGTGCTTGGAGGGGCCCAAGGTGGAAAATAAGGTGTTTTTCCTCCAGGCGTTGGGTAGTTAGGGTTTGGTGGTGGAGGAGGCCCAGGACCTGCATGTCCTTGGCAGAGTGGGAGGGGGAGTTACAAGTGTTCGGCCACAGAGCGGCGGGGTTGTTTTGTGCGCATGTTATGATTAACCATGATCATACCGAGTGGCAAAATAAGACCAAAGGGCTGATTAGCCTACATCTGTATTTCTGTGTATCATCAACCACACAGCCTGACACTTCTGTCCTCCATTTTATTGACATACCCCTTCTCTCTCTCTCTCCCTCCTCCTCTGCCACCTACCTCCCCAAACACCCAACATCCAAGTCTTATCTGAATCTGCTGACTTTGCTCTCAACAGCGGATTTGCCCCGTTTCACATCTTGATGGGCTCCTATGTGACACCTCTTCGTTATCACCATCACCTTTTTTTGTGACCATCACCACCTTTTTGTGTCTGGACTGGACATCCCATAATCTGTTCCACTCACTCCTCCGTCCCTTTCCATCAACAACACAAAAGCCAACATTTTCCAATCCCAAATGTAAACTGAAAGGACTGCGGATGCTGTCAATCAGAAACAAAAACAGAAATTGCTGGAAAAGCTCAGCAGGTCTGGCAGCACGTGTGGAGGGAAATCAGAGTTAACGTTTTGGGTTGAGTGAGGGGACTGAGGAAGGTCTGATTTCTCTCCACAGATGCTGCCAGACCTGCTGAGCTTTTTCAGCAATTTCTGCTTTTATTTTCCAATCCATTCAATTTTGAAGGAGAGTTATATCAAACTCAAAACATTAACTATTTCTCTCTCCTGCCGAACCTGCTGAGTTTCTCCAGCACTTAGTTTTTATTTCATATTCCCACAGTATTTTGTTTTTAATATCGTAGATTTTACTGATTGCTTCCAGCAGAATTTTGTCATGTCTACTCAGTCACAGACAAACACTATTTCCCTCTCAATCCTTTCTGCACTCTCTCCAATGTCTCTATTCCTTCTATAATATGGTGAACATTTCTGTATGTCACGGTCCAAGTGATCTTACCAACATTCAATTCAGATTGACTGTAAGTATTCAATTAGATTTGTCTAAAAATAAACTCAGTGGTTAGCTTGATTTCACAAGGAACTTTAGTCAATTTTGTCAATTCCATAACCATGCAATAAAAAGTTCAACGTCTCACATTTTCATCCTTATTCGCACTTATAAAAGGCATACTGTGCAAAAAGGCGATATAGCCCATTGAGTCTGCGCTGACCCTTCGGACAGCACCCCACTGCATACCTCCCTCCACCCCCCCTCTCTCCCCCCCCCCCCCCAACACACCCCCATCCCTCTCCATTGTCAGGTATTCGCCAGGGGAAGTGACCTGATCTCGGATGTACAAAGTTAAAAATCACACAACACCAGGTTATAGTCCGACAGGTTTAATTGGAAGCACCTAGCTTTCAGAGCGATGCTCCTTCATCAGCAGCGCTCCGAAAGCTAGTGCTTCCAATTGGACTATAACCTGGTGTTGTGTGATTTTTTAACTCTGTACACCCCAGTCCAACACCGGCATCTCCAAATCATGATCTAGGATCAGTGCTCTGGAAGCTTGTGATTTCAAATAAACCTGGTGTTTTGTGACTTCTAATTTTGTCCACCCTAGTCCAAGACTGGCACCTCTGCATTAAGTGAGAAATGTAATCTTATAACGTGGAACAGCCAAATGTTTGATTTTAGTGGGCAGCCCAAGTTTCAAAAGGCATGCATACATTTCAATCTATGCTCCATAAATCTGCACGTCTCATTTCACTGACACCAATACCATGGAGACGTAAGGGTTTATCCACCAATGGCTGCAATTCAAAGAGAGGAACTCTTTCCCAAACCTCAGCACACACAAATAGTACACGGGGTGAGTTAGTAAGGAGGATACAGAGTGTTGCCTGGATTCTATGAAAACGAAACAAAGTTGCATTTCTAATGTACTCTTTACCACTTCAGAAAACGCAAAGTGATTCACAGTCAAGAAAAGACTTTTGAAGTGCGCGATATTATAAAGGGAAACGAGTATTTTGCATCAGTATTTACTGTGGAAAAAGATATGGAAGATATAAAAAGTCGCAAAATAGATGGTGACACCCTGCAAAATGTCCAGATTACAGAGGAGGAAGTGCTGGAAGTCTTGAAACGCATAAAGGTGGATAAATCCCCAGGACCTGATCAGGTGTACTCAGTCATCCAAGCCTTCCTCGAGGAGAGATTTTACCGCTGACCAGAAACAGATACACGAGCTTATCCTCTTACACCTACAGCTCCACCACGTCACAGGATCAGTCCCACAAATACAACAGCTCAGCCAGTCCCGCTAGTCAATAAACTAGAACCAAAACGGTTTCTTATCATCTCCCTTCAAATCCACACATGCAGAACAACCCTTCCAGCTCAAACACATACTGCTCACATATTGAAGGTATTGAATACCCCAAAGAACTGCGGGATTCAAACTCTCAGAACACCAACAAAAAAAATCGATTGCAACGAACATCCACCAATTTCCTACAAATTAACAACTGGCTTTAAAAGATTTATTTTCAAGAAGTGAAGATAGTTTTTTGATAGCATCTCCCTATTCACCCAATGACCATCTGAGGGAGGGCCAGTAAACAGAGGACATTGATTTAAGATAATTAGTAAAACAATCATCAGGGAAAAGAGAGAGAGAGAAATAGATAAAGGGATGGTTTGTTTCTATGCAAGTCACAATCTGAAATGCACTATGTTTTAAAAAAAAATGAATAGAAAGAGACTCAAAAGTAAACTGCAAAATGGAAACTGATAAAAATAGTTCAAGAAAGGAGATTCTGCTGGACTTAGGGGAAAGAACACAGAAGAGTTTTTATTCACCTGTGGGTCTCACTGGCTGGGCCCAGCATTTAATACCCGTCCCCAGTTGCCCCTTGAGAAGGTGGGGGTGAGCTGCCTTCTTAAACCACTACAGTCCATGTGCTGTGGGTTGACCCACAATGCCCTGAGGGAGGGAATTCCAGGATTTTAGGATCTCTGCATTCCACACTAACTTCTCATCACCATGAGAGGGGGCAAAGTTCTCAGGGTGGGAATTCCAGGATCTTGATCCAGTGACACCGAAGGAACGGAAATGTATTTACAAGTCAGGATGGTGAGGTGGTGCAGGAGGGGACCTTGCAGGAGGTGGGGTTCCCAGGTATCTGCGGGATTAATAGGGGGGGCTCTTTCAAACAAACAGAACTGAAAACAAAAAAATGCTTGAGATCAGAGCTGAAGAAGTTATTTAGACTTAAAACATTAGCTTGCTCTCTCTCTCTCCATGGCTGTGATCTCCAGGATTTTTTGTTTTCAGTAGATTGCTCTGAGATAGGAGTGAAACATTGGGCTGAATGGCCTCCTCCTGCTCCTAGGTTAAACATGCAGGGCTGACGTAAACACATCTCCAGTTTGAAGAAGCAGTCACTCATTCACCCATTTCCTAAGTAGCAGATTCAAAATGCAGATGGGTTCAATCTGTTGCCCGCCTCAGATAGTCTTTCACCGGCTTCGTTTTCCATTTCACCTCATTCCTTTCTCGTGCATTTCTCCCGCCCCGGCACAGAAATAATTGCTCATAGCAGCTGGCCACTCAACCAGCACAGCGAGGTTTTGAAAGAACAAGTCTAGACTTGGTATCAGGGCACTTACCAATCGGAAAGGTGACCCGCCAGAGCAAAGGCCAAAGCTTTGAAAAAAAAAGATCAAAAAAACAAGCCCAAGGCACTTTTGTTTTGTTAAACAGCTCTGATGGATGTCAGCACACGTTTTAAGCTCACCCTGACAAAAAAAAAGGAACCTGGACTGCTGCTGTAGGTAGTTGCAATGGTGTGGTTCTGCTCAACGACATAATCACAGCCCCAGCAAAAACAAAAATCTCAACCTAAAACATATCAATAAAGTGATTTACTACTCCAAACCATTTGGCTTCCATTTCCCCTACAGTAAGGTGGGTTCTTAAGGAATTACATTTGTATGGCATCTTTCACAGCCACAGAACATGCCGGAAGTTTTACAAACAATGCTATAATGTGAGAACCGTGGTAGCCAACACGCACACAGCAGGATCCCACAGGCAACAATGAGAAAATGAGTAGATGATCTGGTGGTTATTAGATTTGATTAGATGATTAGATTCCAGACAGAATGGAAACAGGCCCTTCGGCCCAACAAGTCCACACCAACCCTCTGAAGAGTATCCCACCCAGACCCATTCCCCTCTGACTAATGCACCTAACACTGCGGGCAGTTGAGCATGGCCAATTCACCTGACCTACGCATCTTTGGACTGTGGGAGGAAACCGGAGCACCTGGAGGAAACCCACACAGACTTGGGGAGAACGTGCAAACTCCACACAGACAGTTGCCCGAGGCTGGAATTGAACCTGGGGACCCTGGTGGTGTGAGGCAGCAGTGCTAACCACTGGGCACCGGTTGAACTATAAACTACTGCAGGAGATCAGGCAAAGACCCTATGTTCTTCGAAGTACAGCCAGAACCAGGTCCTTGGGATCACAGTCTCTCTCATCTGAGAAACAGCAACTCTAACAGTACAGCACTACCCTGCTCCCCTGCAGTGTCAGTACAAAATGGACAAGTAAACGGATACCATGAACTGCATATCACAAATGTCCCAAATGCTTCTCCACTACATTTCAACAAGAATTGTATGTGACCTACACAGACAACAAGTGGCAACTAATTAGCCCCAAGCCATTCCCAAAGAGAGCACCAATACGTAAAGTCATATAGCATGGAAACAGACCCTTCAGTCCAAACAGTCCATGCTGACCACGTTCCCAAACTAAACTAGTCCCAGCCTAGTGAAAAGACCCTTGTCATTCACCTGACCTAACATGTAGACAAACCATCATTTTACAACTCGCCAGTCGAATCTGCATGCTTTCCCCCCAAAATGCTGGCTGAAGGAGGAATACCAGGACCTCGGGGAGAACGCTCCCCTTGGGACCTTTACTATTTCACTGAAGCACGGAGTGTCAAGTTTAATCTACACATTGAGTTCCAAACATAGGAACATAGCTGAAGCATTCTGACTCGAGCACTGTTAAAAACAAAGCCAAGCTGACCTGCAAGCCAGTTACAACAACAGAGATTTCACCCAATTAAGAAAGCAGTAAGTTTGTCTTTGTTATGGGCCATGTACAATATGTATCAGCACAGGAGTGCACATTGTACAGTGGGGTACACTGTCTGAGCCAAGACTAAAAGTACAGCATGTGCTCTTGCCCCATGCAAACGTTCTTGTTTGGTTTGAAATATTTTATCCAGCCAAAGAGTATAGAATTGGCCACAACAGGAGTCTCATTTTTAAAATCGAAAAAACTGTGGATGCTGGAAATCAGAAACAAAGACAAATTGGTGGAAAATCTCAGCACCTGTGGAGAGAAGCCAGAGTCAACATTTCAGGTGCAGCGGTCCCTCCTCAGGACTGGAGCGGAAAGGAGTCTAATTTTTATTTTTCTTTAAAATACATTATTTCAACCTTTTCCCCAGGGCAGGATTGACTGGTACGAGGAGTCATAGTTTGAAGATATTAGGAGGCAGGTATGAAGGAGATGTCAGAGGTAGGTTCTTTACACTGAGAGTTGTGAATGCATGGAATGTGTTGCCAGCGGTGGTGGTGGAAGCAGAGTCATTGGGGACATTTAAGCGACTGCTGGACATGCACATGGAGAGCAGTGAGTTGAGGGGTGCGTAGGTTAAGTTATTATATTCTACATTAGCATTAAACCTTGGCACAACATTGTGGGCCAGAGGGCCTGTTCTGTGCTGGACTTTTCTATGTTCTATGTTCTAAACAGCAACTGAATGTCTGAAAGCTTATGATTTAGTATTGACTAATAGTGACATCTTAGAAAAACCAAGATAGGAAGGTTCTGTTCAGATAAAATGGCTAATTTCTCTCCCATCCGATCTATTCCAGCAATGGAAATCATCCCAAAATGTTGCAGGATGGAAAACTCCAACTTGAGCAAAGAAAAGTCTCAGCTGAGGATGAATGAGTTGGAGGGCAAGAGAGTAAATGAATGTTTGGCCAGAGCTTTCTGGGACGAGGTAACTGGAATTAAGGCGTGCTGAGCTACATACACGTGGTTATGTATGTGCCAGCAATTCGGTTTTCCCAGCCCAGGCTGCTCACAACCCTCACGACGGTAGCCCATCAGCTGGAGGGATTCCAAGCAACGATAGAGCACGGCTTTCCTGTTTCAAAAATTACACCATGGCTCAGAAACCACACCAATGTCCAAAAGTTCTGAAAGGCGCTACAGAACACATGTCTCCTCTCTTAATTGGCTGGCTACAGGATTGATTGGACTACACTGGTAAACCCAACGTGGGAAGCTGGTTTGAACTGAATTGAATTAGATTTTTTTGTCAAATGAGAATAGGTAGTAACGCAAAGGTTGCGTTCTTGTGCAACCCCAGATTATCGAAAAATTCCACTTTAGAAGCAGCACTTAAAGTGTTGGCAATATAATCGTGTTACAGCCAACACACGTTTTAAAGGTTTGTGCTTTAGAACTGAGTCCCCAACTCTCCAACCGGGTTACAGCAAATTTGTGCTGACTAAACGCACGTTATAGCAGAACGACTTGTACAGTGAAAAGTTTATAAGTCACCGCTTACAGTGCCATCTAAAGTATCCAGGCTCAATTCTTAGTTACGGAATAAAGAAATGAGAGACAGATAAAGAGGTTTTACACGTTCTAACACTTCAGACAGTTTGTTGGAAGATTTTAAGCCTATGGAAAGCAAATCTATAATGAAGATTAACTGCAGAGCCCACGCCATGACTGGGGTTCCAAAGCTGCAATGCTGCATGTTAAACCCTCCTGGTACTGGATGTTCATACAGAGGTATACGTCTGCACTTCAGATCAGACCCACCACAGATCACGGTGAATCACATCCTAAAGCCTACAGCACACAGGTTCCACGGTTACGTCCCACTACACAGATTAAAAACCAAACCCACAGTTCAGTAATTACACACCAAACACTAATGATCCTGGGCGTTCACAGATTATAAACTTTACATTAACAATCGTATATCACAGATCTGCTCGACTGTGTACTGTAGGACACTTCACTATCATCAAAACCGGAGGATCCGAATTCAGCATTTTTGAAATCTGGGAACGAACTGTTTTCACTCCTTGCATTTACATAGCACCTTTAAATGTTGTAAAACCTGTTTCATTGAAGCAAGTAAATTTGACACCGAGACACAAAGAGATATCAGGGCAAGCAGTCAAAAAATCTAGAAGGTGGAAACAACTGTCTTAAAAACACATCTTCACCAATGCATTAGAGAAAGGGCAATCTACCTTCCCTCCTCAATCTGGGAGTGTTTTCCACTCCAACAAAGATCACCTTACACTGCACTAGACCATATGTTATAGAAGCAGATTTAGGCCATTTGGCCCATCAAGTCTGCCCCACCATTTGATGACGGGTGACGTGGGCTCTGCAGTTAATCTTCATTATAGATTAATCTTCATTATAGACGTGTTTCTCAACCCCATTCTCCTGCCTTCTCCCTGTGGCCTTTGAGCCCCTCACTGATGAGGAACCAGTCTATCCCTGTCTTAAATACACTCAATGACTTGGTCTCCACAGCCCTCTGCAGCAATCAGTTCCCCAGACTGCCCACCCTCTGGCCTAAGAAATTCCTCCTCCTCTCCGTTCTAAAGGGTCCTCCCTTCACTCGGAGGCTGTGCCCTTGGGCCCTAGTCTCTCCTACTGATGGAAACATCTTGTCCACATCCACACTATCCAGGTCTCTCTGTATTCTGTAAGTTTCAATCAGATTCCCCTCATCCTTCTAAACTCTATCGAGTACAGATCCAGAGTCCCCAACCACCCCTCATCTGACATTCCCTTCATCCCTGGGATCATTCTGGTAAACCTCCCCTAGACCCCCTCCAAGGCCAGCACATCCTTCCTTAGATAATGGGGCCCTAAAACTGCTCACAATATTCCAAATGCAGTCTGACCAGAGCTTTACCCAGCCTCAGCAGTACATCCCTGCTCTTGTATTCTCACTCTCTTGAGATGAATGCTAACATTGTATTTACCTTCCTAACTGCCAACTGAACCTCCATGTTAACTTGAAGACAATCCTGAACGAGAACTCCCAAGTCCTTTTGTGCTTCGGATTTCTGAAGCTTTTCTCCATTTAGAAAATAGTCTACGTCTCTATTCTTCTACCAAAGTACATGACCCCACCCTTTCCCACGTTGTACTCCATCTGCCACTTCTTTGCCCACTCTCCTTGCCTGTCCAAGTCCTTCTGCAGACTCCCCGTATCCTGAACACTACCTGCCCCTCCACCTAGCTTTGTGTCATCTACAAACTTCACAACAATGCCCTCAGTTCCTTCACCCAGATCGTTAATGTATAATGTGAATAGTTGCGACCCTGCGGAAATCCATCATTCTGAAAAAAAAAACCTTTATCCCCAATCTTTGCCTTCAATCGGTCAACCAATCTATTATCCGTGCCAGACCCTTACCCCTAACACCATGAGTTCCGATGTTGTTGAGCAGCCTCCAGTCTGGTCCCTTGTCAAAAGCCTTCTGGAAATCCAAACAGATCACATCCACTGGCTCTCCTTACCTCATTAAGCCTTCATTTCCTTTTCCAAATAAATGCTCATCCACCTTAACTTTGTAACTTTCAATTGATCCCCAAGTACAAGAAGTTTTTGTGTTTGGAAGAAGAGATTTCCATGGCCCCTTCATGACAAAGTGCTGCCTGGCATTGCCCTGAATGAGCCAACTCTCACGCCAAGGCGACGTGCCCTTGTTCGGGATTTCTCTGTGACCCACCACCCGAGGAAATATTTGCTGGTGTGGTTGAACAGGAACTCCTTTAATCATTTTAAACAGCTCAGTGAGACGATATCACTCTGTAGAAGCAACACCAAAAAGCAGCTGTGAACCTGCACACAGCAAAGCAGAGAGAGAGAGGGGCAGGGGGGGTAAATGTCAGAACAGTGAGCAGGAGGCAACTCAGGCAAGGGGGGATA
>NC_057719.1:2094382-2096247 GCF_004010195.1 Chiloscyllium plagiosum | reverse complement strand
GACAGAGAGAGAGAGAGAGAGACAGAGAGAGAGACAGAGAGAGAGACAGAGAGAGAGAGAGCGAGCGCGAGCATGCGAGACAGAGAGACCCAGACAGAGAGACAGACAAAGACAGAGAGGGGAGGTGGGGGAAGTCCTGACAAGCAGCAGATACTAACAGCATGCTTCTCAAAACAACTTTTCAATTAATTGCCATTTCAGAAGTTAACTTCAAAATGCAGGAAAGAAAGGAACAGGCATTTCTCTCCAACTTTCACAAACTCAGCACATCTTAAAAGCAATGTGCAGCCATTCAGGTAGTTTGAAGAGTTGTCCTTGTCGGAACATAGGAGCCAATGGCAGCCAATCTGCACAAACGTTAGATCTTTATAATCATCTTCACGAAGGTTTAAGCAGGAAGACTTTCTCTGCTCCTGCTGAAGTAGGAATCATTTACATTCACCCGAAGAAGCAGAGGAGGCCTGTGCTTTCACATCGCAAAGCACCCTCAGTAGTAAAGTACACTGGCAAACTGGATTGTGTTCAGATCCCTGGAGTGGGTTTGAACAACTGCTTTCAGACATCAGCACACCGATACCACATTCTAAGCTCTGGCTAGACACTGCTGTTTCCCATTGAGATATATACATCAGGATAACCAGCCATAATTACCTAGTCACTCTCTCTCTCCCTCTGAAACTGTACACCACATCACTGACACCTCAAGCGTTGGTGGGACAGGACATAACCACAACGGAGAAGAAATCTCAGACACACACTGTGAGGTGTGATTCAGAGAGAGATGGACAAGTCTGAAGGACAGCTCTCCCAGTTCACACAGAAGGAGTCATCAGACCGGGTGCACCCTCATCATTTCCAGCATCTACACCGACACTCAGTGGTCTATCTCACTTGCGTATTAAAACTTTTCTATAGTGGCTTGGGGCAGCACAGTGGCTCAGTGGTTAGCTCTGCTGCCTCTCAGCACCTGGGTCCCGGGTTTGATTCCAGCCTTGGGTGACTGTGTGGAGTTTACACATTCTCCCTGTGTCAGCGTGGGTTTCCTTTGAGTGCTCTAGTTTCCTCCAACAGTCCAAAGATGTGCAAGTTAGGTGGATTGGCCATGCAAAATTGATCATGGCGTTCAGGGATGTGTAGATTAGGTGGATTAGGAAAATCAATTTTTGCCTGAAACATCAATTCTCCTGCTCCTCGGATGCTGCCTGATCTGCTGTGCTTTTCCAGCACCACACTCTTGACTCTAATCTCCAGCACCTGCAGTACACATTTTCATCTGGGTGGATTAGTCAGGGGTAAATGTAGAACAATAGGGTAGGGGAATGGGATTGGGTGGGTTACTCTTTGGAGGATCAGCATGGACTTGTTGGGCTGAAGGGCCTGTTTCCACACTGTAGGGATTCTATGATACAACAATGGCTGAGAGTCATGGAGTCAGAGAGATGTACAGCATGGAAACAGACCTTCAGTCCAACCCGTCAATGCCGACCAGATATCCCAACCCAATTAGTCCCACCTGCCAGCACCCGGCCCATACCCCTCCAAACTCTTCCTATTCATATACCCATCCAAATGCCTCTTAAATGTTGCAATTGTACCAGTCTCCACCACTTCCTCTAGCAGCTCATTCCATACACGTACCACCCTCTGTGTGAAAAAGTTGCCCCTTAGGTCTCTTTTATATCTTTCCCCTCTCACCCTAAACCTATGCCCTCTAGTCCTGGACTCCCCGACCCCAGGGAAAAGATTTTGACTATTTACCCTGTCCAGGCCTCTCATAATTTTGTAAACCTCTATAAGGTCACCCCTCAGCATCCAACGCTCCAGGGAAAACAGCCCCAGCCTGTTCAGCTTCTCCCTATAGCTCA
>NC_057719.1:2073148-2093856 GCF_004010195.1 Chiloscyllium plagiosum | reverse complement strand
CAGTCTCCCATGGGGAACCTTGTCGAACGCCTTACTGAAGTCCATATAGATCACATCTACTGCTCTGCCCTCATCAATCTTCTTTGTTACTTCATCAAAAAACTCAATCAAGTTTGTGAGACATGATTTCCCACACACAAAGCCATGTTAACTATCCCTAATCAGTCCTTGCCTTTCCAAATACATGTACATTCTGTCCCTCAGAATTCCCTCCAACAACTTGCCCACCACCGAGGTCAAGCTCACTGGTCTCTAGTTCCCTGGCTTGTCCTTACCGCCCTTCTTAAACAGTGGCACCACGTTTCGTTACAAGTCAAACACATTGCTACACATCTGGAGACACATGCAGACCAAACAAGGACAGTGGACCTCTCTCCCTGAAGGGCAGTGGAAGAATGCTACTTTAACTAGTTTTTAAACAGCGCTTGCCGGCTTTCTGCTGAGGACAATAAGCGATGTCTACACTGACAGCTGAGCAGATGTCTGTATACAGTCACCTCATGTTCCTACATTGCTGTGATGCCCAAACTGGGTGTGATCCCACTCCACTCCACGCAACCGGGACAAGGTTACCCACGCAACCGGGACAAGGTTACCCACACAACCAATGTCCAGGGAACCATATCCCAGCAGGAAGGCGGAGAAAACTTGCCAAGAGATTTTGAGCACAGTGTATCCGTAATGAAATATTCATAACACTATTTCAAAAAGATTTTTAAATGGAAAACTCAGTTTGAATGCACAGTTTTTTATTGGTTTGAATTAGCAAGGTTTCTCTCAGATGATTGACGGAAGAAAGGTGTATGGGTTAGACACTTCAAAGTGAGGGGGGACGATTAGTGACATAATCTGTCAACTATTAATCGAGAAACCCAGCTAATGTTCTGCCATGAATCCTGCCTTGGCAGATGGCAAAACCTGAATTCACTAAAAAGTAGAAATCAGGTATTAGCGGTCATGATGGCAGTTGTTCATTGTCAGCAAAAACCCACCTGGGTCACTGCTATCCTTTAGGGAAGGACACTGCCATCCTTACCTGGTCTGCCCTACACGTGACTCCAGTCCCACAGCAATGTGGGTGACTCTTAACTGCCCTCTGGGTAATGAGGTATTGGCATTAAATGCTGGCCTCACTAATGATGAGCAAATAAATAATGAGCTCCCCTTCCCGAGCAAGTTAATCTAGCCCTTGCCAGTAAAGATGGAAGTCTCCTAGAGTTCATTGCCATAACCTTGAATGGTCTCAGTTCAGGCTCAAAAGAATCAATGGTGCCTAGATCCTTACCAGGAATCAAAGGTCAGCCAATGTGGGGACATCTCATTAATAAAAGAGGGGCAGGAGTAGGCCATTCAGCTCCTTGAGTCTGCGCCTGCCATTGGGTACCATCATGGCTAATCTCACTTTTCTGCCCACTCTTCATAACCCTTCAACCCATTACTAATTAAAAACCTGCCAGTCTCCTTCAACTTACTCAATGTCCTGGGATCCACCACGCTCTGGGGAAGTGAATTCTCCAGATTCACGCTCCTTTGACGGATGTAATTTCGCCTCATTTCTGTTTTAAATCTGCTACCAGTCATCCTCAAACTGTGACCTCTCATTCTAGATTGTCCCACGCGAGGAAACATCTGCTTTGTCAATCCCCTTTAGCATCTTATAGACTTCAATTAGATCTCCTCGCATTCTTCTGAACTCCAGAGTGTATAGTCCTCAACGGTTCAATCTCTCTTCATAAGACAAACCTCTCATCTCTAAAATCAACCTAGTGAAGCACCTCTGAACTGCTTCTAATGTAACCGCATCCCTCCTGAACTAAGGGACCATAACTGTACACCAGACACAGTCTCACTAATGCCTTGTACAGTAGCAGCAACACTTCCCCACTTTTACACTCTACTCCTTTCGCAATAAATGCCAACATTCCATTTACCTCATACCTGCTGTACCTCCAAACTAGTATTCAATCTCAACTGACAATCTCTGCCAAGGTCAAAGGGTGGGAGATATGGAGAAGGACAGGATCAGGGAAAGCTTTATTCTGCTCGTACCAGGTTATATCTGAGCAGGCAATACCAGCTGACCACCCTGTTACCCAGAATTTAAAAATTCCACTCCATGGCACTAACACCCCCTCGCAAGATTGAGAGGGCAATTGTTCAGAGAGTGACACATTCAGTCAGAGATCTGGTGATTCACTCTCCACGCATTTACAGACTCTCCTGGGGCAGTACTGAGTTGCAATGTTAAACATGGTCAAACTCCTGCAGCATAACTTCATGGTAGGGAAGGTATCTTCAGATGCCTGAGAAATACCTTTGCTTTAACAAACACATTTTTAGAAAGAAAAAGGCTTTCTGACCATTATATTATTACTGGGAGCTTGCTGTGTATGAATTCGCTGCTGTGGCTCCTGTTGAGTGTGGTGCTGGAAAAGCACAGCATGTCAGGCAGCATCTGAGGAGCAGGGGAATCGACGTTTCAGGCAAAAGCCCTTCATCAGGACGTGGAGAAGAGCTTCAGGGCAGAGGAGATGACCTGGGGGGTGCAGTGAGAGAGAGACTCACTGAGATCTTTGTAGAGAGGGGAGGAGAACTTCTTCAAGGTAGGCATCCTTGCAAGAGGATTCGCAGGAAGGTTAAAGTCAACTAGGAGAAAGTGAGGACTGCAGATGCTGGAGATTAGAGTTGAGACTGTGATGCTGGAAAAGCAGCATCCGAAGAGCAGGAGAATCGACGTTTCAGGCAAAAGCCTTTCATCAGGAATGGTGCTGTGCCTCCTATAAGACAGTGATTTTTATATTTCCAAAGTACTTCATTAGCTAGAAGGATTGTAAAGTGAGCTATGGAAATGTTTATCACATCATGAGGGGCATGGATAGGGTAATAGCCAATGTGTTTTCCCTGAGTTGGGGGGAGTCTAAAATTAGAGGGCATAGGTTTAGGGTGAGAGGGGAAAGATATAAAAGGGACCTAAGGGGCAACTTTTTCCACACAGAGGGTGGTACGTGTGTGGAATGAGCTGCCAGAGGAAGTGGTGGAGGCTGGTACAATTATATCATTTAAAAGGCACCTGGATGGTTACACGAATTGGAAGGGTTTGGAGGTATATGGGCCAAATACTGGCAAATGGGACTAGATTAGGTTAGAATATCTGGTCAGTATGGTAAAAACAATGACTGCAGATGCTGGAAACCAGATTCTGGATCAGTGGTGCTGGAAGAGCACAGCAATTCAGGCAGCATCCGACGAGCAGCAAAATCAACGTTTCGGGCAAAAGCCAGGGCTTTTGCCCGAAACGTCGATTTTGCTGCTCGTCGGATGCTGCCTGAATTGCTGTGCTCTTCCAGCACCACTGATCCAGTATCTGGTCAGTATGCAGAGTTGGACCGAAGGGTCTGTTTCTGTGCTGTACATCTCTGTGACTCCAACACTTTAAGCAAAATACAGTCTCAGCCCACCAATCCCCAAAAGAGTAAACACCTTCCGCATGAAACTCCCATCTTATTTTACACATTACGTAAGACAATTATCTTAATTTCCTCACCATACACAAGGGAACAACTACTGATATCCCTCGCTTGTGGCCATCCTCCGCAAAACATCGAGCATTTGAACAGGTTCAAGAATCAGGAGGGAATTGACCTCACCCGGGCAATAATCACACAGTTTAATTAATTCTGAGCGACTCAGCACCTGCTGGCCTTTCATGGTGAATGGCAGGTCCCTACAATGCTGCAGCTTATTGTACCCCCCTGCTCATTATACTTCAGAAGAATAGGTCAAACCACAGAGTCCCTGAACCACCTTTAGAAAGACTTCTTTAAATAAGAAATGTGCAAACTTTTCACCTCCAGTCAGGCTTTTACCTTTTTCTTCTGAGAGGGCGTTCATATTAGTCAAGTGACTAAGGGCAATTCCCAGCCCAACACAAAGCCCATATGGGATCAAACAGCCCATGGACAGCTTCCAGGCTGCACTCTGATTGCTGGCCACAGCTCATGGCGCTTTACAGAGGGGCGAGACTGGGTGAGAAAAGGCTAACTGCCGTACAAGAGGAAACAAAGGAACAGGAACTGGGTAGTTTGATTAAGACATGGCTGGCCAGCACTTGAATTTAATTTCATCCACTTTGATCCAAATCCCGCAGTACCCTTCCAAGCTGAAGCCTTGCACCCAGAGTTCAGACTATCCACAATCCTTTGTGTGAAAGTGTGTTTTCTGGATTTACTCTGGAATATTCTCCATTTAATCTTAAGACGATGTCCCTATGCATTCTCTCACCACTCAAACTACAAATGCTTTGAAATATATTTTAAACACCTCAGTCAAGTTATTTCCAGGGATGAGAAGCCTACTTTAGACAACCTGTCCTCACATTTAAACTGTGTTGTGCCAAGAGAGAATATTTAGAATGGTACACAATAACTAGAGTTCTGTCTAGATTTGAACACGGAGAGTATCCACTTGACTACAGTGACCCGGGGAGTCTGAATCTTCAGCGGAGTCAAAACTGGAGACTGTTTTGTTTTAAACCAATCATCGGACAAGGCACAATCTCCCATCATACAAATTTGTCAAACTCAACACCAACATATCTTTACCACAAATACACACGTTCTGCAAAGTGCTTTTATTGCACCTTTACAGATGTACACGAAGCACAGGCTCACATATTCTGTGACACAGGAACATCAATAAACTCTGATTATGTAACCCAAAGGAGCCATTGGCACAGCAGACTTGGGCAGATTCAACAGAGGCGCTGCAATGCATTACGTCCTTGAGAGACAGTCCAGCCAGTTTTTGTTCTGTCTGATGTATGCAGGCCGAGAGTCTGTGGGGGCAGTTGAGTTCCATTTGCAAACTCCACGATCGAATTACATGACTTGAAGTGCTTTTGTAGCATGCAATTTGCACTACAGTGAGATTCATTTTCATTGCACACTGCAGTACAGTGTAACCTCTGCAGCAGGCAGTGAAACCAAATAGTTCTTGCACCTCACAATACTCTTTTCCTGCTACGTTCAGTAGGGTGCATATGATGAATTCTGGATATTAAATCTTAAAAACTCGATTGGTGCTCATCGGAATACTTTTTCTAAAAAAAACATTCTACATCTCTGAGCCACATTACATCATTTGGTGATTCATTCATTTAATCAATGCTGGAAGTGTAGAGCCTGAGTACAGGGAAATGAAAATCTGTATTGATTCAGATCACCAGCTTCAACATCAAGCATTGCTACCTTGGCTAGAAAATGAAATGCCACCTCCAAGCTCACCCAGGTCAGGTGGAGTAACACCGTCTCTGCACTCTCCCATCAGTGGTTGGGTTTGACCTAGGTAGAAGAAAGAATCCTTGGCATAGTCCCAACTTCAGAGCAGTGATCTTTGCTGTGCTACTCCATCAGCACTCTTATGAAAGCGTGGAGGCCAAAACACTGAAGACTTTCAAGAAAGATGTGGATGCATTTCTTAGGCCTAAAGTGTTCATTGGATCCGGGGAGAAATCAGGAAAAGGGGATGGAGTTGGATGATCAGTCTGAACAACAGAGAAGGCTCGAAGGGCTGAATGGCCTACATTCATTCCTTCATTCTATATTTCTAACTCCCCATTGACAAGGCACAAGTCAGGAGTGTGAGGGAATCCTCCCCACTTGCCCTGGATGGGGGCAGCTCCAACAACACTCAAGGAGCTTGACACCATCCAGGACAAAGCAGCCGCTTGATTGGCACCACATCCACAAACACCCACTCCCTCCACCACAACAATGCTCAGTAGCAGCAGTGTGTACCATCTACAAGATACACTGTAGAAACTGACCAAAGGTCCTCAGACAGCACCTTCCAAACCCACGGCCACTTCCATCTGGAAGGGCCAACACAGCAGATACCTGGAAACACCAACACTCCCACCCCCACAAAGATCTCCTCTGTGCCACTCACCATCCTGACTTGGGAATAAATTACCATTTCTTCAGCACTTGGTTTAAGTCATGGAACTCCCTCCCTAACTGCATTTTGACAGCTCCCCATCATTTTCCCAACGCAACTAAGGATGGGCAATAAACGCTGGGCCAGCCAGTGATACCCACATCCCACGGATGAATGATAAATGATCCATTACAGAGTTGAATTTAGTGAACAAAACTGGTTCCGCTAATAGTTCACAGTCTCCACTTTAAACACCATGTGCCACCTCTTTGTTAAATTACTGAATCTCTCTATAGCTCTTTGCAGGATCAGTCTTCCTCACAACTCACTCTCCTACCCAGACTTGTATCATCAGCAAACTTTGATCCATTGCACTTGGTTCCATCACCTGAGTTAATGATGCAGATTGTAAGTAGCAAGGCCTCACGATACTCATCAGTTACCACATTGCCGTTCTAAAGATTACAGTTCTGTTCTGACTGCCTTCTGTCTTTCTGTTAACACACCAATCACCTCATCTAATACCACAAAGTCTTATAAGGCAGCTTACCAAATGTCTGTTAACAAACCAAATATATGTGTCAAGCAATATCCCTATTCAAAGACTACATTAACTATGCCTAATCATCGTGCTTTGCCCTGTTGCCATATCCCCAACAATCGATGCCAACATTTTCCCAAGTGAAGTCCGGCTACCTGACAGATGGTTCTGAGGTTTCCTTCTCCTATCTTGCCTAAAAACAGGGTTCTATTTGACATGTAAAGGGAACTGCTGTAGAATCTAGAGAAACCTGGAAGATCAAACCAAGCATCCACCATTTTGCAGTCATATCCTAAAAGCCGAGGACATAGCCTGTCCAATCCAGGGAAGCGGTCGGCTTTTAATTCCACTAATTTCTCCCGAACTTTTCTTATTTAGTTTTGATGTTCACCATTCACTGAAATCTTGGTCCCAACTACTTCCTGCATGTTTTTGTTTTCTATTGCAAAGAGAAATACAAAATATTTTATATGGCTTATTCCCAGTTATAATGTCTCCTTTCTTTAAGGGATTCTGTTTATTTTCCTTCTCATACACTTATACAAGTATTTTAAAGTTGTTTGAATATTTCTTGATTCTTTTAATCTATTTGTTCTCCATCAATTAATTGTGATTTGGAGATGCCGGTGTGGGACTGGGGTGGACAAAGTTAAAAATCACACAACACCAGGTTATAGTTCAACAGGTTTATTTGGAAGCACCTGTTGAAGGAGCAGCACTCTGAAAGCTAGTGCCTCCAAATAAACTGATTGGACTATAATCTGGTGTTGTGTGATTTTTAACTTCATCAATTAATTGGTTGTTTTTGAGTTCAAGCTTACAAGTCCTTAGGTTTACTACTTTTTTAGATAGCTAGCATTAGACCTCTTGTAGAGTTTTGCAACCACAATGGTTATTCATTAAGAATTAGGAAATTACTTTTTAAACGATCACTCTTGTTTATCCACGGTCCCTTAATCTAATTTTCAAAGTTAATCTAGCTCATTTTCCCTGATATAATTGGCTTTATTTACACGTGAAACCTTAGTTTTGTACTCAACCACATCACTTTCAAACACAATATGAAATTCTATCATACAATCATCTGTCATTCCCAGGAGGATCCTTTACTACAAAGTTTACACATTAACCCTGTCCCATTACACAATGCTAAGTCTAAATTCGGCTGTCTCTTCTTTGGTCATTGCATGGAGACAAGAGAAGATAAGTACCAGCTTCAATTCCCGATCTGGACGAAGGAACAAGTGCATGTACTTGAAGCAACTCTTCCAACATCTGCAAACTTCTCGATCACATCACCCACATTTCAGTCCAAATCATTGATGTTTTAGCCCAGAAGGGGAGACCCAGTACTGAGCCCCACAACAACCCAGTGGGAACAGTCTTCCAATCACAAGAAATACACACTGACCTTCACTCTTTGCTGAGCCAATTTTAGGTCCAACCTGTCACTCTCCCTCGAAATCCCTGGGCTCTTACTTTGATGGGTTCTGATGGGATGGATCCCAGAATATTGAGGGAGGCAAGAGAACAAATTGCTGAAGCACTGACAGACGTCTTTGTATCCTCTTTGACCACAGGTGAGGCCCCAGAGGACTGGAGAATAGTTGATGCTGTCCCACTGTTTAAGAAGGGTAGCAGGGATAATCCTGGAATTACAGGCCTGTGAGTCTCACGTCAGTGATAGGGAAATTATTGGAAAACATTATCAGGGACAAACTCTATATACATTTAGTAGCAAATAGACTTATTAGCGATAGACAGCACAGGTCTTTGTGCTGGGGAGATTGTGCCTCACTAATTTGGTTAAGGTTTTTCAGATGACGAAGATGATTGATAAGGGGAAAATGGTGATGCTGTCCACATGGACTTCAGCAAAGCCTTTGATAAGGTCCCTCTTGACAAAAAAGGTGAAGTCACGTGGTATCAGGGTGAGCTGGCAAGATGGATACAGAACTGGTGTAGTCATAGGAGACAGAGAGTAGTGGTGGAAGGAAGTTTTTGGAATGGAGGGCTGGTGGTTAGTGGTGTTCCACTGGGATCAGTGCTGGGACCTCTGTTGTTTGTGATCTACATAAATGATTTGGAGGAAACATGCAGGTCTAATTAATAAGTTTGCAGATGATACAAAGATTGGTGGAGTTGCAGATAGTGAGGAAAATTGTCAAAGGATACAGCAGGATATAGATCAGTTGGAGGCATGGACAGAAAAATGCCAGATAGAGGTTGATCTAGACAAATGTGAGGGCATGCATTTTGGAAGGTCAAAGTACAAGTGGAAATTATTCAGTGAATGGCAGAACCCTCAGGAGTATTGATGTGCAGAAGGATCTGGGTTTGCAGGTTCACAGGTCACTGAAGGTGGCAGCACAGGTAGATAAGGGAGTAAAAAAGGGAGATGACAAGCTTGCCTTCATTGGAAGGGGCACTGAGTATAAGGATAGACAAGTCATGCTGTAGTTCTATCGAACTTTAGTCAGGCCACATTTGGAATACAGCATGCAGTTCTGGTCACCACACTACCAGAAGGATGTGGATGCTTTGGGGAGGGTACAGAGAAGGTTTACCAGGATGTTGCCTGGTCTGGGGGATTTTAGTGATGAAGTAAGGTTGGATAGACTGGGTTTATTTTCATTGGAACGCAGGAGGTTTGGGGGGGTGGGGGGGGCAACCTGATAGAAGTTTATAAGATTGTGAACGGTGTGGATAGAGTGGGAAGTATGAGGCTTTTTCCCAGGGTGGAGGGGTCAATTACTAGGGGACACAGATTCGAGGTGCAAGGGGGCAAGTTTAAAAGAGATGTGACAGGCAGGTTGTTCACACAGAGGGTGGTGAGTGCCTGGAACACACTGCCCGAGATGGTGGTGAAAGCAGATTCAATCTTGGTTAGAGACAAAAGAAACTGTAAGATACTGGAATCCAAAGTAGACAGGCAGGAGGCTGGAAGAGCACAGCAAGCCAGGCAGCATCAGGAGGGACAGGCAGGAGGCTGGGGGAACACAGCAAGCCAGGCAGCAACAGGAGATAGGGAAATCAATGTTTTGGGTGTAACCTTCTTTAGGAATTTTTCTGAAGATGGGTTACTCCCAAAACATGGACTTCTCCACCTCCTGATGCTGCCTGGCTTGCTGTGTTCTCCCGGCCCCCTGCCTGTCCCTCCTGATGCTGCCTGGCTTGCTGTGTTCCTCCAGCCTCCTGCCTGTCCCTCCTGATGCTGCCTGGCTTGCTGTGTTCCCCCGGCCCCTGCCTGTCCCTCCTGATGCTGCCTGGCTTGCTGTGTTCCCCCAGCCCCCTGCCTGTCCCTCCTGCTGCTGCCTGCCTTGCTGTGTTCCCCCAGCCTCCTGCCTGTCCCTCCTGATGCTGCCTGCCTTGCTGTGTTCCCCCAGCCTCCTGCCTGTCCCTCCTGATGCTGCCTGGCTTGCTGTGTTCCCCCGGCCCCTGCCTGTCCCTCCTGATGCTGCCTGGCTTGCTGTGTTCCCCCAGCCCCCTGCCTGTCCCTCCTGATGCTGCCTGCCTTGCTGTGTTCCCCCAGACTCCTGCCTGTCCTTCCTGATGCTGCCTGGCTTGCTGTATTCCTCCAGCCTGTTGCCTGTCCCTCCTGATGCTGCCTGCCTTGCTGTGTTCTCCCAGCCCCCTGCCTGTCTACGAAGCAGATACAATAGCTGCATTCACCTGGATTAATACATGAAGAGGAAGGTAATAGAAGGACATGGATCTTGTAAGGGAAGACCGCTTTACTGTGGAAGGGCAAAATGTGTCGGCACAGGTTTAGAGGGCCGAAGGGCCTGTTCCTGTGCTGTATTGTTCTCTGTTCTTTAATGTGGAGCAGTGCTCTGAAAGCTTGTGATTACAAATCAACCTGTTGGACTATAACCTGGTGTCGTGTGATTTTGGACCAGTCTGCGATGTAGGCCCTTAGCAAAAGCCTTGCTAAAAATGCAAGCAGACCACATTGTCACTTCCCTCACTGTCCCTTCTCAAATCCTCAAAAACATTCAATTCAGTCACACATAACCTACAATTAACAAATCCACATCAACCCTCCTTGATTAATCAGCATCTTTCTAAGTTATGGTTATTACCTTCTTTCGGAACTTTCTCTTGAAAGAACTCGCCCCCACCCCATGAGGTTCTGGTCTGTTTCTAGTTATCCCTTTTGCTCTCTTTAAATAAAACGACCAATAATCCAATACCATGTCTGTAATCAGAGCTGATTTCATCCCTTGCTTCTCAATAGCCCGGGAAATATTTCACTTAGGTCTGTGAGTGACATTAACAGGACTAAAAAATAACAGATTCCAGTCTGGTGGCCTGTGACTTTAAGAGATAATTGCAGAAATACATGGGATCACCAGAGTCTTCCAATCATTCTCTCAGCCACACCCCATCCAAATTTGGAACGATATTACCTTCACTAAATTGCCGCAGACTGCTCAGGGATGTGCAGGTTGAGTGGATTAGCTATGGGAAATGCAGGGTTACAGGGAAAGAGTGGGGGCAGTGGGTCTGGATGGGATGCTCTTCAGAGGGTCAGTGTGGACTCGATGGGCCAAGTGGCCTCCTTCCACACTGCAGGGATTCTATGACTCTACAAACAGCACTGTGGGTGTACCTATTATACATAGCCTACAAGACAGCTCATCACCACCTTCTCAAGGGTGACAAGTGTTGGTCTAACCATCAACACCCACATTCCGTGAATGAATAAAAAAAATTCTTGGAGTTACCTTCCAAAATTCACTAGATTCTATTTTCAAATATGCTCACAAACCCCCAGCCCTCCCAAACTGTGATCACTTCCTATGCTATTCTGTCCAATATTTTACTCCTTCTCAATACCCCCTCTGACAGTACAGATGTGTATTCATTGGGAATCATCCCCAGTTAAAATTAACACTCAACCAGTTCCAAGAAGTCAGATACTTTTATACCCCATCCCCAGAGATCAGGTGCTGGAAAAATTCAAATTGTAAGAAGTATGAACAAGAAAGCCTCACTGGAGTCTTCTCCACCTTTCCAGATCATTGCTGATCTTATTTCTAGATCAGGTCCACCTTCCCGCACCCATATCCAATCCCTCAATTCGTTTAATAGCCAAACAATCTCGCAATCAGTGCCTCAGCTGTGGTCAGTCAGGCTGAATCCTGAGTATAGATCAGGACCAAACAGAGAAATGCGAGAAGGGAGAACATAATTAAATTCATTGACAACAAAACAGCTGTGGAATATCAATCATCCCTGGCTTCAATGCAATATAAATCTCCTGCAGTAACCATCAGAGCACATGCTCATTTGGGGTTTAGCCCACTTCATGCTTATGAACAAAAAGATTAAGACCTCAAGGCTGCGCTCTTAAAAATCAGTCTTCACAAAATTGCAGGACAACTCAAAGCTCTAGTTCAACATGAGAACACCCGTGCTCACATGGAGTTTCGAACAGTGTGCAGATAGTTGTCAGATGGGGAGGATTAGGAATACAGAAGCATACATTTCATGGCTCATTTGCAATGACCAATAGCCCTCTCACTCAGGCCTCACAGCCCGCTGTTGGGAAAGTTTGGACAGTTGCCAGATAAGACTTCAAAAAGGCACGTGGACCATTGTTGGAGAGGGGGGCTGCCTTTATTGGCTTTGCTGTTGGTCTCTAATCTGATCATACTGGAGTCAGGAAAGCATGACATAACATTATCATATCATACCCGAAGTATGCACACGTTTGCAGGTTAGTCAGTTTGAGTCCTCAAATAATGATCTTGAGAATGTAAGTTTAAATCTCACTAGGACAGTTTGAGAGTTTATTTATTCCATTGGGAGGAGAGACGAGGACCTAAGGGCACAGTCTTAGGGTAAAGGGAAAACCTTTTAGAACGGAGAGAAAGAGAAACTTCTTCAGCCAGAGAGAGGGGAATCTGTGAAATTCACTGCCAGTGGGCTGTGGAGGACAGGTCATTGGGTATATTTAAGACTGAGATAGATAGATTATTGATATCAAGGGGATCAAGGGTTACAGGGAGAAAGCAGAAGAATGGGTTTGAGAAACATAATCAGCCATGATTGAATGGTGGAGCAGACTCGATGGGCTGAACGGCCTAATTTCTGCTCCTATGTCTTATGGTCTAAAAGAAAACCCAAACAGGTTTCTTTTGAGGGAAGGAATCAATCTTTATTCACTCATGTGATTTCAGTCGCACATCGAGCAGTTCACTGTTAACTGGGCTCTGAAGCAGATAGTAGCAGCAGTTCAATGAGGTGACACACTGTCACCTTCTCAAGGTAACTATGGGATGTCTCATGAGCGGAAAGAACAAGTACAACCCAAAATGTTTTAAGAGACTCTGACAGCAACTTATTCAAGTTCACTTGGTCTGGTTGGGATGCTCTTTGGAGGGTTGGTGCAGACTCAATGGGCCGAATGGCCTCTCTCTGCATTGTAGGGATTCAAACAGGCTGAATCACTTAAGTTGTCTGAATATCAGGTGTGTCTTGAATAGACAAAATGAGCAAATTTACACAGTGCAGAAAATTAATTTTCCCAGCACTACACACAGGAAGATACATAGCGCACTCAAACCACAACTCTCACCCAACAATCGGACAGTGGGTAAATCTGGCGCTATAATAAAGTCAAAATTGGCAGCAGTTCAAAGCACCTATACTCTCAGCCTTACATAGTACACACATACCTGTGATGCATTCATGCACACAGGCAATTATATAGGACATCAAATGACATTCTAATTGTGGCAAAAATATTTTCATATTTCAAAACTGATTTTTTTTGTCTCAGATTTTCCCTCGAAGTTTCAAATTGAACAGAACTACATGCAAAACAGTTTTCGCAAGAGGTTAGTCAGGAGCTCTATCCCCAAGTGATCACTGCACAGGTGCACAGCTCCTGGAGTATCTGTCCAGGGGGCATAATCACTTACTCAAAGAGACTATTAAATTGCATCCTAGCAACGCGAGCCAAGCTCACAATTGTGCCTCAAAGAAGCTGTCATTTAGCCTTGGAGTACTGTACTCTTACAGTCTCGCTCTAATGGAAGGCTCAAACTGCTATTACCTTCAGTAAACACAGTGATTTTCACCACGGATGGTCTGTGCTGATTACACTGTTTAAATGGAGACTTGGCTCTAATTCTCGAACATTACCCTCACACACAAAGTGAGTGTGCATTTTTTTCTGAAATAAAATGCTTCAAGTATATCACTACCTGACCCTGTAAAAACTGCAAAAGATAAATATTTGCATTTGTATAATCCCCTCTGTTTCCAAGTCCGAAGGTAGTGGGTACGAGTTCAGGGTTGGAACCCCAGCACAGGAATGACATGGTGTTGTTAAGATTACCACCTTTCACAGGAAAAGCTAAGCAGAGGCTCCATCTACCCCCTCAGGTGCAAGTAAAACATTTCATGGGTATTACTTCAAAGAAGAACAGGGGACTTTTCCCCAACCAACACTTATCCACCAACTAACACCACCAAACAGGTAATTATCTCAGTATTCATTGGAGCTTGCTCTGTGCAAATTGAACTCCACGTTTTGCACATTACTTCATAGGTTACAGCACACTTGGGGACTTCTGGAAGTTGTGAGAGGTATAATGGAAATACCGGTATTTGCTTATTCTGCTTAAAGCAGTTCAAAAAAAGGACATCATACAATGTGTTTACTTTCAGACACCCATAGTGAATGATAAAGTGTTTATAGATATAATGCCCTATAGTGTAGAACGATATCATTCAGTGAGAGACTTGCGTTTGTAGCAGCCTTAAGGATTTCCAAAGCAAATACAGTACTATGTGTGGCCATTACCAGGTGGCACGGTGAGTCAGTGGTTAGCACTGCTGCCTCACAGAGCCAGGGACCTGGGTTCGATTCCAGCCTCGGGCAATTGTCTGTATGGAGTTTGCACATTCTCCCTGTGTCTGTGTGGGTTTCTTCCCACAGGTCCAAAGATGTGCAGGATGGATGGATTGGCCATGGGAAATGTGGGGTTACAGGGATAGATTAGATTCCCTACAGTGTGGAAACAGGCCCTTCGGCCCAACCAGTCCACACCAACCCTCTGAAGAGTAACTCACCCAGACCCATTTCCCTCTGACTACTACACCGAACACAATGGCCAATTTAGCATGACCAATTCACCTGACCTTCACATGTTTGGACTGTGGGAGGAAACCGGAGTTGGTATGTTGGAGTGGGGTGCTCTTTTGGACTCAATGCTTCCACACTGTAGGGACTCTATGTTACAAAGGAGAAAATATGTCAATCAATTCGTGCATAGCAAGCATCCAAACAAAATGACAGTGACCAAGTCATAATTTTTAATTCTGTTAGTTGAGAGAGAAACATTGAGCAGGTCTGTATGAATGAGACAATAACTAAAACTAATAGATGAAAACGTTCCAAGCATGTTCCTAAGACACTGCTATTCTAGGTAAGAACAATGACTGTTACAAGTCTGTTCAATGTCACCCCTCATGTACAGATGTTATTACTGTCACTTGCCTACCAGGAAAAATTAAGCTTCATCTCTGATACTCAATTCATCACCTGAAACTGACTGAATCACTAAGTTCAAATGTTCAGTTCTAGACACAGACCAGTGTTTTACAAAATTAAAGTGGATGCAGTAAGATTCATACATTACCCTGCTCCGAAACCAAGTGACAACATTTGATGTTAATCATAAATCAATCACTGTTTGGAATGTCTTTGTTAAATTAGCACACAATACCTGGACCTGCACTCACCCATCACAAAGCATAGGCTAGCACTGCCCTCTCTGACTCCCACAGGTAGCAAATTAACCCCTGCACCTTGTCCTGCAATTCATCATGAGGATTGGTCAGAGGCTGCAGTCATATTCCAGAGACTTGAGCAGGTAACCCAGGCCGACCTCAATACTGCATTAAAGGAGTAAAGGGCCATCTTTCAAATGAGTCACAGAGTTATACAGCACAGAAACAGACCTTTCAGTCCAACTTATCCTCACCAACCAGAGTCCTAAACTGATCCAGTCCCATTTGCCAGCACCCAGCCCATATCCCTCCAAACCCTTCCTATTCATATACCCACCCAGATGCCTTTTAAATGCTGTAAGTGTACCTGCCCACTTCCTCAACCAGAGATCTGGATTAGGGACTAATCCTTTCACCAGGAAATGAGAAAGGAAGATCAAACAAATACGCACGTTGGCTGGGAGTTCCTGAGATTGTAGAGTCCTACAGCACAGAAACAGACCCTTTGGTCCAACCAGTCCATGCCAACCGTAACCCCAAACTAAACTAGTCCCAACTGTCTGCACTTGGCCCATATCCCTCCAACTCATTCCACCCTCTGTGTGGAAATGTTGTCCCTTAGGTCTCTTTTATATCTTTCCCCTCTCACGTCAAACCTATGCCCTCTAGTTTTGGACTCCCCCACCCCAGGGAAAAAGACTTTTACTATTTATCCTATCCATGCCCCTCATGATTTTATAAACCTCTATAAGGTCACCCCTCAGCCTCTGACACTCCCTGTAGCTCAACCCTCCCCGCCAATCCTGGCAACTCTTCCTTGTCTTTTCCAAACACTTTCAAGTTTAACAACATCTTAGGGAGACCAGAATTTGTTATAAAACCTGCCTGTCCTCTGAGGTGGAAGAGGGACATCCCACAGCAATATTCCGAGGAGACAGAGGATGTTTCCACCCCGACAGCCCTGATTCTGTGGTCAATATCAAATACCACTAACAAGCGACCTGGTCTTATGATTGGCTTTTGTACAGGCCTGCTATGTGCATCCTATGGGCTGCTGTGTTTCCTGCATTACTAAAGGGACTGTGCTATTTATTGAGGTTTATAAAATCATGACAGGCAGAGATAAGAGTCTTTGCCCTAGGGTGGGGGTGTGCAAAACTAGGAGGCATATTTTGAAGGCGATTTAAAAAGGACAGGAGGGGCACCTTTTTTCCCCAGAGTGGTTTGTGTGTGGAATGAACTGCCAGAGGAAGCGGTAGATGAGGGTATAGTTACAATGTTTAAAAGAAATTTGGATAAGTACATGAACAGGAAAGGTTTGGAGGGATATGGGCCAAGTGCAGACAGCTGGGACTAGTTTAGTTTGGGGTTATGGTTGGCATGGACTGGTTGGACCAAAGGGTCTGTTTCTGTGCTGTAGGACTCTACAATCTCAGGAACTCCCAGCCAACGTGCATATTTGTTTGATTTCTCATTTCCTGATGAAAGGATTGGTCACTAATCCAGATCTCTAGTTGAGTTCATGAGATTCCACTGTTCTTTTTGTTACTTACACCGTAGTCATCTCATCCCAATACTAGCAATACACACACACCACCAACTCAACTTAGAAATGTCTGTCAGCACCCTTTCTTCAAAGTTGGTCAGAGATTTACACGATCAGAAACCAGGATGTTCATAAACTGATCTCCCCACCCCAACTTGAAGGCGGGTGTGCAGTCTCTGCCTCTCTTTCTCCCATACACAAATAGAAACACAACCATAGGAGAAAGTCAGGACTGCAGATGCTGAAGGTCAGTGTTGAAAATAGTGGTGCTGGAAAAGCACAGCCGGTCAGACGGCATCCAAGGAGCAGGAGAACTGACGTTTCAGGCATAAGCTCTGATGAAGGGCTTATGCCCGAAACATCAACTCTCCTGCTTCACGGATGCTGCCTGACCTGCTGTGCTTTTCCAGCACCAGCCCCTTTGACTATAAACAGAAACATAGTCAAGATTGTGCTGGGAAATAGCAATACCAAATCTTTCCCTGACTCACAGCCCTTACAGTAGATCAGGAGTGACAGAAACATTTTAAAATAGAATTCAGTTTCAAATCGAAGGTTGATCTGCGTGGCAATTTTTGGAAATGGAAGATTCATAACCTGAAGCTGTGGGGCAGGATGAGAGAAGGAAAAAAAAAACATGCAGGAAAACGTAACTGAAGGTTCAAGGGCTTCCAACTTCATGCTTTACAAAGATACAGAAGCTTGCTTTGTGGAGGATAGAATAATTTCTAAAGACATTAAGAGACAGCTGTCATCTCTACACCTAATACTAGCACGATTAGTTAAATCCTTCATTTCTGTTTTAGACAGTCAGTACACTGAGCTATAATCCAGAGAAAAGAGAATTCCCAGAGTCCAATGTTCAGGGAACACGTATTAAAGTTTCAAATAACAAACCCGATTCTTTGAAGCAAGCAATGGAAGGAGTTCTGGGGGGTAGCAGGAGATAGGTTAAGAAAATGTTGAAAAGGCAACAGGTGGGAGGCTCCTAATCTCTCTGCTGTGTAAGGGATCCTTTTACAATAAACTCCAGAGTCAATTACAGTCAGCACGCTTCAGAAGTTTATTGGCTTGACTAGCTACATTCAAGTGCGATATCAAAGGCAGGACTATTCAATTACCTTTGGCAACTAAGCTGGGGGGGGGGGTGCAGATAAACCAGTTTATGCAAACTAAAGCTCTTTTTTATAAAAGTCACCCACATTTGAGGAATTTTATTTTTCCCCTTTAAAACTGTCAAATTCACTTAGTGGAAATATTTGCTGGGTTCACAAATATATTTTTGCACGGATTAGCTATAGAGTCACACTCAGGAAGACAACATTGGCCATTAGCCGCATTTACTGTTAGAATACCAGGGTCAAACTGCCCTGTTTTATTTTACTTTGTCAAACTAATCAGCAACGAATTTCAGCAAATAGAAAGTTTTCAGATTTTAAAAAAAATTGAGATTGCATCAAGTACAGCTTCAGTTAAAATATTTAAACACGTCTCCATGCATTAAGCCGCTAACTTTAGTTTAAACTTTCTGTCACAAACACTGTAGAATTCCCTCAGGAGATTGGAATCCAACAGGCTGGGAACCTGCATCGAGACTGTACAAGATGAAGGAATAAGCACAGCTGTCACCCAAATTGAAACCATGTTACTGCCATGTGGATCCATGTGTACTTAGACAGAACACGGTGCCTGTTCTGTTAATATAATGGAAATATCTGGAGAATACTACCAGTCAAGCTTAAATAATGCAAGGCTGTAACATTAGATTGATGTGCCGGAGTTTCAGCAGATTACCTCAAGAGGTCAAGGAGAAATTTCACAGGAAGCAGGTTTAATGAACCAAATGTCCTTCCCAAACCAGCTCCCGGCCCATCCTGAGCTCTTTCATTCTCAGGCTGATGCATGTCACAAGGAAATTAACACGTCAAGAAACTGATGACATCCAACTCTTTTCGATCTTTAATTCTTAATGTCACTGTGCTCAACAACTCAGCACTTCCTCCACTATAAAAGAGAGAGAGAGAGAGAGAGAGACATGCTGCTCTGGCGTGTGGGGAAAGCCTGCTGTTTCGAAGACCTACCAAAGCAGCTCAATGGTGTGATTGTAGCACCGAGTATCGGCAGGAACAAATACATACATATTCCAGACCAGAGACCACCGTGAGGGACACTCAAACCAAATTCAATTCTACATCACACATAGCAGAAGTACCTCTGAGGACTTCATGGGACAGCTGGACAAGCTAAACAATGGTCCCTTTTCACATTCAGACTCAGCACCAACACTTGATGGTGGTGGGCCGAATGGCCTTTTCAGCACTATACGAATCTACAAATCCACTGTGTCTTTGTTCGAGTGATACCCTTTCTCCTTTACAGCATGTTTGCAATAATAATCTGCCTTTGGTCCATCAGCAGTGTATCACCAGAAACTTGAAAATAGCAACTCCACATCTCTAAGGACTTCACAGCAGAGGAGGTCAATTGGCCGTTATGCCAGTGCTGACTCTGAATTATTGATTCTTAGCTTAAAAATGTGTTGCTGGAAAAGCGCAGCAGGTCAGGCAGCATCAAAGGAGAAGGAGAATCGACGTTTCAGGCATAAGCCCTTCTTATGCCCGAAACGTAGATTCTCCTGTTCCTTTGATGCTGCCTGACCTGCTGCGCTTTTCCAGCAACACATTTTTAAGCTCTGATCCCCAGCATCTGCAGACCTCACTTTCTTCTATCTGAATTATTGATGTCTGGATCAGAGTGGTGCTGGAAAAGCACAGCAGGTCAGGCAGCATCCGAGGAGCAGGAAAATCGACGTTTCGGGCAAAAGCCTTTCATCAGGAATAGAGGCAGGAAGCCTGCAATTATCTCTGCACCCCGGAGGCACCCTGCCTCTGTTCCTGATGAAAGGCTTTTGCCCGAAATGTCGATTTTCCTGCTCCTCGGATGCTGCCTGATCTGCTGTGCTTTTCTAGCACCACTCTAATCTAGACTCTGATTTCCAGCATCTGCAATCTTCAGTTTTGCCCTCTGAAATACTGATCTCAATTCGTCCCATATTCCTGCGCTTTTTCCTGCAGTCTTACAATGTTTCTCTACTTTTAAGTATGATCTAATTCCCTTCTGAAAACCAGTAGTCATATAGCATGGAAACAGACCCTTTGTCTGACACAGCCACGCAGACCTCTCAGGACCCTTTTAAACCTTCACCTTTTAGCTGTCGACTCCCCTACCCTAGGTAAAAGGCCTTGGCTCTTCACCTTATCCCACATCTTTCCTTTGTTTTGTGAAGGCAGGATTCTAATTCCTTTAGTGACCCAGCCATTTGCGAGTACAGAGCTTGAGTACCGCTGAGCGAAAATAAAAAAGTTTTGTCAAAGCTTTGAAAATTGTGAATTAGTGAGTGCAATTTACAAACGTTTGACAAATATGCCTTTTTTCCATATTCCTCCTTTAGGCCAGGGTGTTAAAATCCAAGTGTCCAACCTAATGGGTCAGAGAGAACAACATTAAAGGAGTGGTGGACATGGGGAGCAAGGTTTGCACCATGTGGGCCCCAACACTCTCAATGACGTACAAGCTGTGAATGGGTTCCATTCTAGAGTCAGTTTACAAGTCAATCTGTACACAGGTCAGAACACACTGCAACACGGTACAGTCATTCATAAGAACAGGAAACGTTCGTACGTCAAGTCTTTAAAATTCCACCCCTGAATGGCTTATAAGTCAGACGCTCATAACTGAGACACCCTATGTCTATTCTCGCACCAGTTCTTAGGAGGAAATCACTTTAGAACATAGAACATAGAACAATACAGCACAGAACAGGCCCTTCGGCCCACGATGTTGTGCCAAACATTTGTCCTAGCTTAAGCACCCATCCATGTACCTATCCAATTGCCGCTTAAAGGTCACCAATGATTCTGACTCTGCCACTCCCACAGGCAG
>NC_057719.1:2063689-2072614 GCF_004010195.1 Chiloscyllium plagiosum | reverse complement strand
ACCCTTCGACTCTCTCTTCCAAGTCATTAATAAAAATTACAAACAGCGGAGGACCCAGAACTGATCCCTGCGGAACTCGACTTGTAACTGGGCTCCAGGCTGAATATTTACCATCTACCACCACTCTCTGACTTTGACCGGTTAGCCAGTTCTCTATCCAACTGGCCAAACTTCCCACTTTCCCATGCCTCCTGACTTTCCGCATAAGCCTACCATGGGGAACCTTATCAAATGCCTTACTGAAATCCATGTACACTACATCCACTGCTCTTCCCTCATCCACATGCTTGGTCACCTCCTCGAAGAATTCAATAAGACTTGTAAGGCATGACCTACCCTTCACAAATCCGTGCTGGCTGGCCCTAATCAAGTAGTGTCTTTCCAGATACTCATAAATCCTATCCCTCAGTACCCTTTCCATTACTTTGCCTACCACCGAAGTAAGACTAACTGGCCTGTAATTCCCGGGGTTATCCCTACTCCCTTTTTTGAACAGGGGCACAACATTCACCACTCTCCACTTTGAGGAAAGAGTGTGGGCGGAAACCAATCCAGGCTGACTCTCTAATCAAATGGAAGACCCACACAGTCAGATCTGTTGCTTTTTCAGATTAAAACAATCCTAATTCCCCACTGGAGGAACATTAAAAGGTCCCATCGTACTGTTCTTGTCTGAATAGGAGTTATGCCTGATGAGAATATTTATCTTTCATTGAGTCAGCTTGCTGTTTATGGGTAGACAGGCAGGAGGATGGGAGAACACAGCTTGCCAGGCGGCATCAGGAGGAGGGGAAGTCAACGTTTCGGGACTGTATCGTTTATGGGAGCTTGCTGTGCGCAAATTGGCTTCTGCCTTTTCCTGAACTTCAACATAAAAGGCAGAACTGGCTGTAAGCTGCTCACGGGCACCCACACAGAAGATGTGACACAATGCTGGGTTTATTCATTCTCTCATAGTGCTACAGGGTCATTATTCAACCAACACGGATATACAGCCAGACCACTGACAATCACAAAAAACCTTTAATCGTTGTCCTGGCCATTTCTGTCAGTCACTATTTATAATTTTCAAACTGAATTGCTGGAATGGCAGAGGTTTAAATAGTTATTCAGAAACAAACACTGGCAAAGACGCATCATAAGCCAAAGGGTGTTTAGCACCATTGGCTCAAATTCACCTTCATTCTTGGTCCCAGGAAAACCTTTGAAGTAAGTATCACACAGGTGAAGAAATCTTGCATTTCTATAGCACGTTCTCTCAGTGTCTGCACAGGTTTATCCGGGTGCTCCGGTTACCTCCCAGAGTCCAAACATGCGCAGGTTCGGTGGACTGGCCATGCTTCACTTGCTCATAGTGTTGAGGGATGTGTAGGCCAGGGGGGTTAGCCATGGGACAAATACACGGTTGGGGGATAGGGTAAGGAGCTGGGTCTGGGTGGGATACTCTTCGGAGGGTGGGTTTGGACTCGACGGGCCGAATGGCCTTTTTCCACCCCACAGGGATTCTATGATTGTGTGAAAAGGCAAAAATTCCATTGTCTTAATTACTTGCATCCTAACCTTTTGTATTGTATGCCTAAGAACGCCCAGATTCCTGGCTGCCCTTTTTTTTAGTATTTCTCCATTTAAATAATCGTCTGCCTTTTGATTCTTCCTACCACAGTGCGTCCCAGCTCACTTCCCTCCATTAAACTCCAGCTGCCCAGGTTTGGCCCAGTCACTTAACCTGCCCAGACCCGTTAACAGATTCCTGAAGGCCTCACCACAATATGCCCTCCTACCTCTTTTTTGTATCATCAACAAATTTAGATACGTTACACTCTGCCCCTCCACCAAGTCATTCACACGGACAGCAAGTAGTCAGGGCTCCAGAACTGAACCATACGACACTCCGGCTGTTACATCTCTCCAACCTGGAAAAGACCCATTAAGCCTGACTCTGTCTTGTGTGTGTGAACCAATCCTCAGTCCATGCTAATCCATTACCTCCGACAGCGGCACTTCTAACTGGTGCAATAATAAAGAATAAATAAACGCTGGCTTGAAAAATCAGGGAAACTACCCTGTCAGGATCTGTGTGGACTTGTTGGGCCAAGTGGCCTGCTTCCACACTGTAGGGTGTCTATGAAACGAAATTCTCTGAATCTTTTAGAAGCTAATGCCATCACTTTTTATAACTACATGACTGAAGAGTGAAAAGATACATTTCAGAAGGAAAAATGAGACAAAGGAATATAAAGGATACAATTCTGAAGAGGGTGCAGGTGCAGAAAAACTGGGCATATCTGTGCACAGATTGTAGAATGTAGCAGGGCAATTAATAAGGAGAAAGGTATCTTGGGATTTACAAATAGGGGCAGTGAGCACGTAAAATGGAAACTTTTCCGAATCTTTGTAAAAAGTCCGAAGTCATATGACACCATGTTATAGTCCAACAGGTTTATTTGAGCTTTCGGAGCACTGTGCTGAAAACTTGTGATTTGAAATAAACCTGTTGGACTATAACCTGGTGTCGTGTGACTTCGGACTGTGTCCACCCTAGTCCAACACCAGCATCGCCACATCAGGGCAAACCTTTGTAAGGCACTGGTTTGGCTGCAGTTGGAACAGTGCGTCCAATTCTGAACTAAGCACTTTGAGAAGGATGTGAGGGCATTGGAGAGAGTGCAAAAAAAAAAGATTCACAAGAAGGAAAAGGTTTACAAGGCTCTGGAGAAAAGGTGTGGCAATGGGACTTGTCAGAGCAACTTGACAAGAATTCAACATGGACACACAGATTAAATGGCCCCCTTCTGTGCTGTAATCCATTTAGGTTTTCAAAACGCTACACTGAAAATCTGTCGGTTCAACTGATTTGGGAATCATAGATGCCCCCTGCAATTAAATAGCGCACAGCCGGAAGAGTCAAAGGTTACACACTCCCATTTAAACAAGCAAGTGAGGAACTAAATTACAAGGAAATTACAAACAGCTCCCCTTTCCTACTGAATCCCTGACGGAGATGCACACAAGCAATCCAGAAAGCCGTTCACATCTCACTGTCCTTTTTAAATGAACAAACCTTAAAATTTCCAAGATATGGTGTCAGCAACGGAATGAAAATTGTCTTGAATATTCCATTCAAGCTGCATGTTCCCAGCATAAAAACTGGACAGAGCTTGACAGAAATGCGATTTAAAATTAACCACAAGGTGCAGATTAGGGACTGACATCACTGCACATTCTTGCACCTCATACCACATGTTCACAGCTGTCTGCGTGAAAGTCGAAATTATTTCAGGAAGTCATCACCAAGTCGGGTTTAAAGCTTATAGTCACAGAGAGAGAGAGAGGATTTTGTGTAACTGGCAACACACTGCTGCAGGAAAAGTAACCGCTTGTTCCTGAACAAGGGTTGAAGAATATTGGATGGTGGAGTAGGGTTTAGACTGGGCAATACAAGAGGCTATGGCAGAGCAGACTCCCCTAAATTTCCCTTTTAAGGCCTGAATGTCACCTCAAATGGGTCTTGAGCTTAGGAAATTAATGATCTTGAGCTTTTCTGAATGTAAACATTCCAACTCTTCGCAGCTTTAGTTAAACATTTGGCTGCTGAAGTCAGAAAGGATCTCAACAGGTGGCTGGAGACCCACTCAGTGACCTTTATCGGATTAAGTTGCAGCCTTTCCCGCGACACAGTTAGTTCGCGCCAGCACTACACACATACTGCAACAGCCAAACAGCCCGGGCTCCAACACAACACTTGCACCGACTGCTTGCTAACTCCTTACTACACATTGCTGCAGAGCACAAAGTGAGCATCCTATAGCTCCCTGGGTCACTCTCTCATCCTCCGAGTGGATCACTGAGGATGTATGAGAATTTTATTTTGGGGGGGTGGGGATGTGGGTGAGGAACAGGTCAGCATCTGGAAGAAGATTGACTATTCAACCAAGTGGTGAACCGCAGACGATCATAACCGTGCCCATATTCCAGACAGTCCTCTCCCCTAGCGCAGGTTACTGGGTAGCAAGCTCCCTGCACAGCTTCTCCCTTCCAGCCCGATTGTGGTCTCCTGCTACTCCACAATCCCTACAGTGTGTAAGCAGGCCATTCAGTTCATCCAGTCTACAAAGATCCTCCGAAAAGCATCCCAGACCCAGTCCCCTACCCTATCCCTGTAACCCTGCACTTCCCATGGCTAATCCAATTAGCGTGCACATCACTGGACACTATAGGGCAATGCAGTATGGCCATTCCACCCTAACCTGCACATCGTTGAACGCTATGGGGTAATTTGGAATGGCCAGTTCACCCTTATCTGCATATCATTGAACACTATGGGGTAATTTGGAATGGCCAATCCACCGTAACCTCCACATCTTTGGTCTGCAGGAGGAAACTGGAGCACCCAGAGGAAACCCACTCAGACAAGGGGAGAACATCTGGGTGGAGTTTGCACGGTTGCCCAAGGCTAAGTTAAGTACTTCCTGCCTCGCCTCCCATAGCAGTACGGGATGCAATTCACCCAGGCCAGGGGATTTGTGTGTTTTTTAAGCCTGACAGAGCCTCCAATACGTCCCCACTGAAGAGCTTGCATCCCTGTGGCATCCTCTATAACCTCATGATGTACTGAAAAGACTTCACAGCCAAAGTCTTCTAGTTAAGATTCAACTGACTACAAATTGGGAATTACGCCTGGAGGAGTCTAAAAAACCTATTCGACTCAACAGAAGACTGCTGATCAATACAGAACTTAACTTCCTATAAAACTTCCTGCCAATTCACTGACAAACATCTTTGCTCCCAGTTAAAATGTGCTCAGTCCTTGGCAAACGATTCATGGAGTTCTGAGGAAGTGTCACTGAACCTGAAACGTTAACTCTGTTTTCTCTCCACGGATGCTGCTAGACCTGAGTTTCTCCAGCAATTTCTGGGGGTGGGGGTTTAGTTTCTGATTTCCAGCACCCACAGTTCTTTGGGATTTTTGGCTCTTTTGCTAGTGTCCCCAGATTTCCCTTAGCAACCAATCAAAATACAGCATAAGAAAAAGCCCCCGAAATTTCCTTTATCGCCAGCATCCAGATTGAATGGCCCAGGGTCCCTACCATAGAAGCATCAACTAGGTAGCCCCACAAGTAGAGTCATAGAGATGTACAGCATGGAAACAGACCCTTCGGTCCAACCCGTCCATGCCGACCAGATATCCCAACCCAATCTAGTCCCACCTGCCTGCACCCGGCCCATATCCTTCCTATTCATATACCCATCCAGATGCCTTTTAAATGTTGCAATTGTACCAGCCTCCACCACTTCCTCTGGCAGCTCATTCCATACACACACCACCCTCTGTGTGAAAAAGTTGCCCCTATTATATCTTTTCTCCTCTCACCCTCAACCTATGCCCTCTGGTTCTGGACTCCCCCACCCTGCGGAAAAGACCTTAACTATCCCAAATAATTGAATTATAACACTGAGTTAGGCTTACACAGTAGATGAATTTTACCTGGCCTCTCAGGCAACCACACCAGACCCCCTCCCCAAAGTATATTATGGAGATAGCCTAGACTTTAGCATTTAGACTTTTTTTACAAGTAGAGTGTAAGGTACTGTGTTCCAGATAGGACTACATTGGTCCACCTCTAAACTTCAATCAAAACACATTTTATTCTTACAACACAGATAAAATACAAAAAGAAGAACTGGCATAACTTTACTCTATTAAAATACTTAACAAAATAATGTATTATATAACAACTAATCATCAACTGTTCCAATGTAGGCAGCATCCATTAACACACCTTTGGCAAAGGCAATTCAGCAGCAGTTATTATTCTCATGTGCTGCCTCTCTCCAGTCCCATCGAAAGAAACAAACTGTTTCTTTTGATGTTTAAGAGAAACTCACTCTAGCAACAGTGAACTCAAGGTTTCCACTCCAGCACCCAGAAAAACCCACTCAACCCACTGAAAATGAAACTAAAGTTTTCTTGTGAATCTGTGTGAGACTGACCATGCCCACTCACAATTCTTTTCTCTTACCTTAAAAAAATACTCAAAGTGAACTCAAAGATGTTTACCAACTCCCTGTGTAAAGGAGATAGTTCAGCAGTATTGTGACAAAACCCCTCTGCACAAGAAACAGAACAGAACACATCTCAAAGGCACAGTATCGTTACACAAGTTACTACATACAACGCTGATATTAACGGTGCACCCCACTCCTTTCAACCCGCTTCCCAGAAAACACAAACACAACAAGAATGCCACAGGACCCAGGAGCATACCTGTCCTTGACTGAGCTGGACAGCAAGCTGGTAAACTGCTGCAGGGATAAAAGCCACCAGATCAGATACTCAGCATGTTAGCGCAGCAATTGGGTCTGCTCTCAATTATTGGAAAGTGGGTAACCTTTGAGCAGACTAAAAGCTGGGGAACAATGCAGAAAACTCAGGCAAACAAGTGGGCAAATGACCAAAAGCTGAACGCAACGGGGACGGTCAGATTCATTGACAGATCCCAATGTTTTCCATGACATCGTAAATGTTCACTTTTCAGAAAACAATGTAAACTGGAGAAAGTTTACTGAATATAACCTGAGCTTAGGATCAAATCAAGTTATAAACCACATAGCTGCAGCACTTTCAGAATGATAGTTGAAGCCCCCACCCAAAAAGGAGGCAATGACAGCCTGGAGGATCTCTCCAAGGCACCCATTCCCCTGTTATTAAAGACAGTGGTTGTACCAATGACAGTAAGAAGTTGATGACAGCAGCCCTGTGGTTAATACTGACGCAGCCATCCCACTCAGCCTCTGCAATCACTGCCATTTATGAAGAAATATCAGTGAGTCACAAGGAAGCAGCGGGTCTTGCTTTCTGGGTGGAGCCCAATTTTTCCTTCCACTTAGTGAGTACGACACATTGCGGCACGCGAGGTAAGATACGAACAAAATCCGACACTCTCCACACATTCCAATGCTTGCACAACAGAACACTGGAGGATTGCTATTTCATACGCTCATACAGTACAGATGGAGACCATTTGGTACATCGCACCAATTATCCAATTAGTCCCACTTCCTCTCCCCTTGCCTCATAAGCCTGCAACATTTCCTTTTTAAGTATCTGCTCAACGCCCTGCTGAAAATTACTAGCTAATCTGTTCACACCAAGTTTGAAGAGCATTGAAAGATTCTGCTCATCTCTCCTCTGGTTCTGATGCAGTGCTGTGTGTTTCAAGAACAATTTTCTTCCTTCTGCAAGGCCAGGGTTTCGACGTACTGCGGGCTATCAACGACTGTGACTTTTTTTTTTATTTAAAAAAGAAAGTCACATCTCCAACCCCAACTTCTCCCCTTCCAATGGCAAGAAGTGGGCTGGGTTTTAATTGGAGCCAGGAACACCAAAAAGGTGTTCAGTTACCAGTAACAGACCAATAAACTCTCAAATTACATGCCAAGCAAAGTATTCTTATTATGTCTTAAAGTACCTTCATCCCGGAAACAGTGGCAAGGAGATCACTGGGATATCGGCAGATGGAGAGGAGATTTAGCATCCCTTAACTGGTCGAATCCAAACAGTACAGACTCAAGATCAACTTCAGCAAGAGTTTGTCCTAAATCCAATGTGACACAATCCTAGTGACCTCTTGATAAGCTAGTTAGTGACTAACTTCCCAGTTGAAGCTTCTACAAGGTAGAGATCCACAACTTGACAGAGAAACAAGTAATAATCTTTGAAAAATTACTGAGGGGTTTGCAACATTTCAGAACGCAGATCCACTTCATCAGCACTTCACTTCTTCCAAGAACATCCACACTCCCCTGCATCGCCTCTCCCTTCCCACAAAGCTCAGTCCCTCAATTTTCCAAGGATATCCATCATCCCAAAAAACTTTAGCAGAGTATCATTTCCTTCCCAACAAAAACAGAGAAACTCAGCAGGTCTGGCAGCATCAGTGGGAGAAAGCTGAGCTAACATTGCGTCCAGCAACTCTTCAATCAACTCTGCTTTTACTTCCACAGGTGCTGCTGAGTTTCACTGGCAATTTCTGGTTTTCTGTTTCAGATCTCCAACGTCCACAGCTCCCCATTTCATGTCCTTCCTCACCTCTACGTGAAGATCATCACTCCCATGTGAGAAGCGATAGACCCATCACCTTACAACTTTCCCTCCTCTCCGTACCAGTGACCCACCACCATTGCACCCCCCCCCTTCCCCCCCACCACACTTCCTGCAGGTTGTACAGAATGTACTCACAACTGCATCATCACTGCCCGTTTTTTCAATCCTCAACTCTTCTCCCAAGCACCTCTACCACTGAATGGAGCAGGATTGATGGCCAGTTAGTCATTATACCTGTGCTGACTCCTTGGCAGATACGTTCAAAGGAGACTGTTGTGTATCTGTGGAATTCCCTGCACAGTGAAGCAGTTAAGGCTGCCCCATTGAATGTTTTTAAGGCAAAGATTTACATTATTGAACACTAAGGGAATTAAGGGCTATGGTGAGTGGGTGTGTAAGTGGAGCTGGGTCCATGAAAAGATCAGCCATGATCATACTGAATGGCGGAGCAGGCTCGAAGGGCCAGACGGCCTACTCCTGCTCTTAGCTCTTATGGTCTTATGTATGTTCTCTAGCCTAACCTTTCCCTACAGGCCCACACATTTTAGCTCCAGTCTTGATAGGATTCCCCTGTGATCACCGTCTGCTTCCACTGTGCTTTCAGGCAGTACATCCCGGTGCTAACCAAAACCTCACCTCACCTTGTCTCTGGGTCCTTTATTAATTTCCTGCATCTCTGGTAACTGATCCTGTAACCACAGGAAACTGTTTCTCCTTGTCACTCTGTCAAAACCCATAATGACTTGTGAACAGCGTCATTAAAACTTCTCTTCGCTAGGCTCCACTTCTCCACAGACCTGAAGTTCTACATCACAGGGAGC
>NC_057719.1:2052799-2063189 GCF_004010195.1 Chiloscyllium plagiosum | reverse complement strand
TTTCGGAAGGATGGGCAAAATGGAAAATGTAGTTGAATTGCGCAGCTGCTTAAAGAGGAACTTAACACAATCGTGAGGAAAGATGTAGCTCTGACAACATGGAATCTGTACGGGAAAGCTGAGAAACACCAAGGGACAGAAAACATTCATGGTGATTCTGGGAATGGGCGTTAAGCGAGGAATTACTGATGCATGCAACAAAGAAACATCTCTAATTATGCGTGACCTTAATCTGCTTATAGATTGGGCAAATCAAATTCATAACAATTCTTTATGGAGGAATTCCTGGACTGTGTACAGGATGGTTTCCTGGAACCAACTAGAGACCGGTCCAGGTCCTTCAGGCTCTCTGCCTTTATTCCTGATGAAGGGCTTTTACCCAAAACGTCGATTTCAAAGCTCCTCGGATGCTGCCTGAACTGCTGAGCTTTTCTAGCGCCACTAATCCAGAATCTGGTTTCCAGCATCTGCAGTCATTGTTTTTACCTCGAGACCGGTCCATCCTACTATCCTGGGGATTGAGAAAAGAATAATTGGCAATGTTATTGTGCGAGGCCCTCTGGGGATGAGTGACCATAAAATTCTTTTTAATTCACTCATGGGACATGAACATTGCTGGCAGTGTTTTATTTTAATTCATTCAGAGGATGAGGGTGTCACTGGCTGGGCTTGCATTTATTGCCCATCCCCAATTATCCAGGGGGCAGGTAAGAGTCAGCCGCGTTGCTGTGGTTGTGGAGTCACATGTAGGCGTGACCAGGTAAGGGTGGCAGATTTCCTTCTCTCATTACCTTTAGTGAATCAGATGGGTTTTTTCGACAATTGACAATGGATTCAGGGTCATCACTAGATTCTTAATTCCAGATTTTTCTTACTGCTTGTCCCCAGTTTTCTTTGAGAACCCAAGACCACTTCCATCGAGAAGGACAAGGGCAGCAGACACATGGGAACACCACCCCCTGCAAGTTCCCCTCCAAGCCACTCACCATCCTGACTTGGAAATATATCGCCGTTCCTTCAGTGTCACTGGGTCAGAATCCTGGAATCCCCTCCCTAAGGGCATTGTGGGTCAACCCACAGCACACGGACTGCAGTGGTTCAAGAAGGCAGCTCACCCCCACCTTCTCAAGGGGCAACTAGGGACGGGCAATAAATACTGGGTCCACCAGCAAGGAACCTCGTACAACTGGATTGCCAAAAGGATAGAATTCCTCATCAAGATGGAGAGTGATGTAGATGGTTCTGAGATGAGGGTGCTGAATCTAAATAGCAGAAATTATGATAGTGTGGAGTGTGAGCTGGCTACGATAAATTGGGGAACGGTTCTTAAAGAAATGATGGTGGGTGGCAAACATTTAAAGACCATGTCACGGCAACAATTGTTCATTCCTATCAGGCAGCTAAAGGTCTGGACGGCACGGTGGCACAGTGGTTAGCACTGCTGCCTCACAGCGCCAGAGACCCGGGTTCAATTCCCGCCTCGGGCGGCTGTCTGTGTGGAGTTTGCACATTCTCCCTGTGTCTGCATGAGTTTCCTCCGGGTGCTCCGGTTTCCTCTCACAGTCCAAAGATGTGCAGGTCAGGTGAATTGGCCATGCTAAATTGTCCGTAGTGTTAGGTAAAGGGGTAAATGTAGGGGAATGGGTGGGTTGCGCTTCGGCGGGTCGGTGTGGACTTGTTGGGCCGAAGGGCCTGTTTCCACACTGTAAAGTAATCTAATCTAAAGTAATCTAATCTAAAACAGGAAAGGTGGTCAAACCATGGCTCATGGGGGTAATCTGAGGTAGCGTTAGATCCAAGAAGAGGCTTACAAGTTGCTCAGAAAAGGCAACAGACCCGAGGAATGGGAGCAGTTTAGAATTCAACAAAGAGATTGATTAAGAAAGAGAAAATAAAGAATGACAGTAAGCTCACAGTGAGCATAAAACCTGAGGATAAAAGCTTCTCTAGGTAGATGAAGAGAAACAGATTGGTGAAGACAAATGTAGGGTCCTTCCTGTCCCAAAGAGGAGAATTTATAATCGGGAATAAAGATATGGTACACCAATTAAATATGTACTTTTTTGATTTAATTTATTATTGTCCCATGTACCGAGGTACAGTGAAAAGTATTGTTTTGCGTGTGGTACTAGCAGATACAAAGTGCATTAGGGTGATTGAGCAGAGCGAGGAATACAATGTTACGGCAGCAGAGAAGGTGCACAGAGAGCGAGATCAACATTACATTTGAAATTTGAGAGGTCCATTCCGAAGTCTAATACCAGTGGGAAGAAGCTGTTCTTGAACCTGTTGGTTAGTTCTGTCTTCACAAAGGCAGACACAAGTAACATCACAGAGATGATGGGGAGCACAGGACGAAGGAGGAACTGAAGCAAATCAGTATTTTGTACAGAAATGGTGCTGAGAGGTTGATGGGATTCAAGGCTGATAAATTCCCAGAGCCTGATAATTGACTGAATCTAACCCTAACCCTAACCCCACTCTTTAAAAAGGGAGGGAGAGAAAAAAACAGGTGATTATAGACCAGTGGGTCTGATGTTGGTCATGGGGAAAATACTAGAGTCCATTATAAAAGACTTAATAATGAGCACTTAGAAAACAGTAGCAGTGTCAGACAGAGTCAGTGTGGATTTACAAATTAAAAATCATACTGCACAAATATTTGGGAATTCTTTGATGATGTAACCAGTTGGGTTGATCAGGGGAGTCAGTGGATGTGGTTTATTTGGATTTACGGAAGGCTTTTTGACAAAGTCCCACAGAAGAGATTAATGAGTAAACTTAAAGAATATGGGATTGGATATAGTGTATTCAGATCGATAGGAAATTGTTCCGTAGACAGGAAACAAAGAGTGGGAATAAATGGGTCTTTTTCTGAACGGTAGACAGTGACTGGTGGAGTACCACAGGAATCAGTACCTCAGCTAATCACAACATAGGTTAGTTATTTGGAAGTTGGAACTAAAGGTAAATCTCCAAGTTTACAGAGAACCCAAAGCTGGGTGGGAGGGGGAATCGGTGAGGAGGATGGAGAGATGCTGCAGTGTGAGGGGGTCAGGCTGAGGGAGTGGCAGATGCAGTTCAATGTGGACCAATGGAAGGTTACCCACCCTGGGAACAAAAGCAGGGAGGCAGGTTATTATCTGAATGGTGCCACATTGGGGAGGGGAGGTACAGTGAGACCCTGCTCAGCAGTCGCTGAAGGTAACATGCAGGTGTAGCAGGTAGAAACTGTGTCCCAACCTTCACAGTGAGATGATTTGAGTACAGGAGCCTTGGGGAGACCACACCTGGGTTATTGTGTGCAGTTTTAGTTTCCTTATCTGAGGAAGGATACTGTTGATATCAATGGTAGGATTGACGTGGATCAATTCAGATTATATTGACATAGAATAGAGTCATAGAGATGTACAGCACAGAAACAGACCCTTCGGTCCATCTCATCCATGCTGACCAGACATCCCAACCCAATCTAGTCCCACTTGCCAGCACCCGGCCCACATCCCTCCAAACCCTTCCTATTCATATACCCATCCAGATGCCTCTTAAATGTTGCAATTGTGCCAGCCTCCACCACTTCCTCTGGCAGCACAGGAGGGTCTCACAGAAATGTATAAGACTAGTCAGCAAGACTAGTCAGAGTAAACACAGAAAGGATGTTCCTGATGACTGGGAATCTGGAACCAGGGCTCACAGTCTAAGGATACAGGGTAGGCCATTTAGGACTGAGAGAGAACATAGACCAGTACAGCACAGTACTGGCCCTTCAGCCCTTGATGTTCTGCTGACCTTTTATTCTACTCTAAGATCAGAAGAACCTACATACCCTTCATCTTACTATCATCCATGTGCCTATCCAAGAGTCACTTAAATGTCCCTAATGTCTCTGACTTTACTCCCACTGCTGGCAGTGTATTCCACACACCCACCACTGTCTGTGTAAAGAACCTCCCTCTGACATCTCCCCAAAACCTTCCTTCAATCACCTTAAAATTATACCGCCGCATGACAGCCATTTCTGCAGTTGGGAAAAGTCTCTGTCTATCCACTCACTCTATGCCTCAACACCTCTGTCAAGTCACCTCTCATCCTTCTTTGCTCCAATGAGAAAAGCCCTCGCTCCCTCAACTTTTCTTCATATGACACACCCTCCAGTCCAGGCAGCTTCCTGGTAAATCTCCTCTGCACCCTCTCTAAAGCTTCCACATCCTTCCTATAATGTGGTGACCAGAACTGAACACAATATTCCAAGTGTGGTCTAACCAGGGTTTTATCGAGCTGCAGCATAGCCTCACGGCTCTTAAACTCAATCCCCCTGCTAATGAAAGCCAACACACCACATGCCTTCTTAACAACCCGATCAACTTGGGTGGCAACGTTGAGGAATCTATGGATGTGGACCCCGAGATCCCTCTGTTCCTCCACACTGCCAAGAATCCTGCCTTTAACCCTGTAATCCGCATTCAAATTTGACCTTCCAAAGTGAGTTACTTCACACTTTTCCAGGTTGAACTCCATATGCCACTTAATTGCCCAGCTCTGCATCTTATCAATGTCTTGTTACAACCTACAACAGCCCTCCACACTATCTACCACTCCACCATCCTCCGTGTCATCAGAAAACTTACTAACTCACCCTTCCACTTCCTCATCCAAGTCATTTATAAAAATCACAAAGAGCAGAGGTCCCAGAACAGATCCCTGTGTAACATCACTGGTCACCAAGCTCCAGGCTAAATACTTTCCATCTACCACCACCCTCTGTCTTCTATGGGCCAGCCAATTCTGCATGCAGACAGCCAGGTTTCCCTGTATCACATGTCTCCTTACTTTCTGAATTAGCCTACCACCTGATCAGGGGAACCTTATCAAACACCTTGCTAATGTCCATATACACCACATCCACTATCCATGTTTCATCAATGTGTTTCATCACATCCTCAAAGAATCCCGATCCTCGATCTAAACTTGTTGCCTATTTTCTGAGGATCTGTATCCCTCTGCTCCCTGCCCATTCATGTATCTGCCTAGATACATCTTAAATGACGCTATCATGCCAGCCTCTACCACGTCCACTGGCAACCTATTCCAGGCCCTCACCACCCTCTGCGTGAAAACTTTCCATGCATACCTCCCCATAACCTTTCCACTCAATTTGAACTCGTGACCCCTAGTAATTGAGTCCCCCACTCTGGGAAAAAGCTTCTTGCTATCAACCCTGTCTATACCTCTCATGGTTTTGTAGACTTCATTCAGGGCCCCCCTCAACTTCCGTCTTTCCGATGAAAATAATCCTAATCTACTCAACCTCTCCTCATAGCTAGCGCTCTCCATACCAGGCAACATCCTGGTGAACCTCCTCTGCACCCTCTCCAAAGTATCCACATCCTTTTGGTAATGTGGTGACCAGAACTGTACACAGTATTCTAAATGTGGCCAAACTAAAGTCCTACACAACTGTAACATGACCTGACAACTCTTGTACTCAATACCCCATCCTAAGAAGGAAAACATGCCATATGCCTTCTTGACCACTCTACTGACCTGCGTTGCCACCTTCAGGAGACAATGGACCTGAACACCCAGATCTCTCTGTACATCAATTTTCCCCAGGGCTTTTCCATTTACTGTAGAGTTCGCCCTTGAATCGGATCTTCCAAAATATATCACCTTGCATTTCCTGAACTGGTCTGTAATTCCCAGGATTATCCCTATTCCCTTTCTTGAACAAGGGAATAAAGTTTGCCACCCTCCAATCATCTGGTACTACTCCAGTGGACAATGAGGATGCAAAGATCATCACCAAAGGTGCAGCAATCTCTTCCCTCGCTTCCCATAGTAATCTTGGGTATATCCCATCTGGCCCTTGGGATTTATCTATCCTCAAGTTTTTCAAAATTTCCAGCACATCCTCCTTCTTAACACCAACATGATTGAGTGTATCAGTCTGTTTCACGCTGTCCACAGCAAGATCCCTCTCCGTAGTGAATACTGAAGCAAAGTATTCATTAAGGACCTCCCCTACCTCCTCCGACTCCAGGCGCAAATTCCCTCCTCTATCCCTGGTCAGCCCTACCCTCACTTTGGCCATCCCTTTATTCCTCACGTAAGTGTAGAATGCCTTAGAGTTTTCCTTAATCCTACCCGCTAAAGGTTTTTCCTGCCCCCTGCTAGCTCGCCTCAGTCCATATTTCAGTTCCTTCCTGGCTACCTTGTGACCCACTAGACATCTGTCTGATCCTCGCCTCTTCAACCTTCAGTAAGCTTCCTTCTTCCTCGTGACTATATTTTCCACATCTCTTGTCATCCAAGGTTCCTTCACCCTACCATCCCGTCCTTGCCTCAGTGGGACAAGCCTGTCCAACACTATCAGCAAGTGCTCCCTAAACAGCCTCCACATTTCTGTTGTGCATTTCCCTGAGAACATCTGTTCCCAATTTAGGTGCTCCAGTTCCTGCCTGATAGCATTGTAATTCCCCCTCCCCCAGTTTAATGCTTTCCTATACTGTCTGCTCCTATCTCCCTCCATGACTATAGTAAAGGTCATTATCACTGAAATGCTCTCCCACTGAGAGATCTGACACCTGACCTGGTTCATTGCCAAGCACCAAATCCAACATGGCCTAGCCTCTGGACAGCCTATGTGCATATTGCATCAGAAACCCTTCCTAGGTCAAAGCAATATTAGGGAATCACCCATAACAACAACCCTGTTACTTCTGCACCTTTCCAAAATCTGCTCCTCTGTGCCTCTGTTGCTATTGCAGGGCCTGTAGAAAACTCCCAATAAACTGACTGCTCCTTTCCTGTTACTGATTTCCACCCATACTGACTCTGTCGACAAACCCTCCTCGACACACTCCCTTTCTGCAGCTGTGATACTGTCCCTGAATAATAATGTCACTCCCCCATTTTTTTTACCTTCCCCTTGCACCCATTCCTTGTGAAACATCTGAACCCTGGAACATCCAACGGCCATTCCTGTCCCTGTGATATACAAGTCTCTGTAATGGCCACAGCATCGTGGTTCCAAGGACTGGTCCATGCTCTGAGTTCGTCACCCTTATTCCTGATACTCCTTGCGTTAAAATAGACACACTTCAACCTATCACTCTGACTGCACATTTGCCCTATCAAGTACCTATCCCTCGTCACAGACTCTCTGCACACTGTCTCAGTCTGTTCACTACCTACTCCATCCTCTGATCCATAGCTCCAGTCCCCACCCCCTGCCAAACTCGCTTAAACCCTCCCAAAGAGCTCTTGTAAACCTCCCGCCCAGGACATTGGTGCCTCTCCAGTTCAGGTACAACCCGTCCTTCTTGTACAGGTCCCACTTACCCAGAAGGTATCCCAATGATCCACATATCTGAAGCCCTCCCTCCTACACCAGCTTTACAGTCACATGTTCATCTGCACTCACTCTCCATTCCTAGCCTCATGAGCACGTGGCACCAGTAGCAATCCGGAGATTACTACCTTGCTCATCCTGCCTACTAGCTTCCAACCCAACTCCCTATATTCTCTCTTCAGATCCTCCTCCCTTCCCCTACCTATGATATTGGTCCCGATGTGTACCATGCCTTCTGCCTGCTCTCCCTCCCCCTGAAGAATCCTGTAGACTCAACCTGAGACAGCCCTGACCCTGGCACCCGGGAGGCATCATACCATCAAGGAGTCTCACTCACCACCACAGAATCTCCTGTCTGTTCCTATCACGATTGAATCTCCTCTCACTATCACTCTCCTATTCTCCCCCTTCCCCTCTGAGCCACAAACCCAGGCTCAGTGCCCTCTGAGCCACAGACCCAGGCTCAGTGCCCTCTGAGCCACAGACCAGGCTCAGTGCCCTCTGAGCCACAGACCCAGGCTCAGTGCCCTCTGAGCCACAGACCCAGGCTCAGTACCCTCTGAGCCACAGACCCAGGCTCAGTGCCCTCTGAGCCGCAGACGCAGGCTCAGTGCCCTCTGAGCCGCAGACCCAGGCTCAGTGCCCTCTGAGCCGCAGACCCAGGCTCAGTGCCATAAACCTGGGTACCGTCCCTCCCATGATAGGTCCCAAAACAGTGTACCTATTATTGAGGGGAACGGCCACAGGACGTCCCTGCACTGTCTGCATATTCCCTTCTCCTCTCCTGACGGTCACCCAGCTACCTTTGTCCTATAACTTAGATGTGACTTCCATCTTATACCTCCTCTCTATCCCCCCCTCAGCCTCTGAATAATCCAAAGTTCCTCCAGCTCTAATTCCTTAACGCAGTCTGTGAGGAGCTGGAGCTGGGTGCTCTTCTCACAGGAGACGTCAGCAGGGTGACCCTTAGCTCCCATATCCTGCAAGGCGAGCATACAACTGCTCGAGCCTCCATCCCCTCTGCTCTACATTACCAAGAGAGATTTTTTAAAAAGCCTTACCATACCAACCCTTCACACAGAGTCTTTACTTATGGTTAGAGGTGGACGACGAGCAGGACACACTACACATGCAGTGTTTCGGGTTTAGCTACTGCCTGAATATATTAGTTCACTTACCCAGCAGTCCTTGTGTCCGCTTCCCATCCTGATCAGGTAAGTGATTAATGTTCTAATTTACCTTCCCAGCTGCCCCCGGCTCGCGCTCTCTCCCTCCCCGCTGCTGAGATGGGAGGTGAGGGGACATGTCTTCACTCAGTCAGCCTGTGGTATTCTCTGTCACAGAAGGTAGTTCAAGGTCAGACGTCACATGACACCAGGTTATAGTCGAACAGGTTTCTATGAAATCACAAGCTTTCAGAACGCTGCTCCTTCCTCAGGTGAGGCAAGAGAGCAGCACACAGGCACTACCACATCACAGAAATTAGTTGAGGCCAAACATTGTATGATTTCAAGAAGAGATTAGGTATAGTTCTTAAGGCTGAGGGGATCAAAGGCTATGGGGGGAAAGCAGGAATACAGGACTGAGTTGGATAATCAGCCATGATCATATTGAATGGTGGAGCAGGATCGAAGAGCTGAATGGCCTCCACCCTTCAGGATTCCTGCCTCTATTCCTGATGAAGGGCTTTTGCACGAAACATCGATTTTCCTGCTCCTCGGATGCTGCCTGACCTGCTGTGCTTTTCCAGCACCACTCTGATCTCGACTCTGGCTTCCAGCATCTGCAGTCCTTGTTTTTACCTGAAGGGCCTCCCGTTGCTTCTGTTTTCTATGTTTCTGCATCTCCTGTCAGCAATCCAAGCTTCTACCCAGGGATGTCCTGCCCCCCACACCAGAGGCTTTCATCTTCAGTGTTTTATTTATTTACTTTAAGTTGTTATAAAATTTTCAATAATTTCTTAAATGACTTATGAAAATCTAAGTACAGTACATGTAGCAGGTCCCCTTTATCCACAGAACATGGTATGTCTTCAAAGAACTCCAATAAATGTTCTTTTCTTCATTAATTCATAGGATATGGGCAGCTCTAAGTGGGCCAACATTAATTGCCCGTCCCTAGTTGCCCCTTGAGAAGGTGGGGGTGAGATGCCTTCTTGAACCACTGCAGTCCATGTGCTGTAGATAGACCCACAATGCTGTTGCAGGATACTGACCCAGTTACACAGCAAGAACATTTGGCACCACATCTACAAGCATTCACTCCTCCAGCACTAATGCTCAGTAGTTCCAAGATGCACTGCAGAAACTCACCAAAGATCCTCAGGCAGCACCTTCCAAACCCACAGCCACTTCCATCTAGAACGACATGACCAGCAGATACATGGGAACACCATCTCCTGCAAGTTCCCCTCCAAGCCCCTCAGCATCCTGATTTGGAAATATATCGCCGTTCCTTCACTGTCGCTGGATCAGAATCCTGGAATTCCCTCCCTAAGGGGGCATTGTGGGTCAACCCACAGCACATGGACTGCAGCGGTTCAAGAAGACAGCTCACCCCCACCTTCTCACCTTATACAGAAATGATCTTCAAGAGGACTCTGTTGGTATGATCAGCAAGTTTGCAGATGACACACAGGTTGGTGGAGTAACAGAAAGTATAAGGGGCTGTCAGAGAATACAGGAGGGTATAGATAGACTGGAGAGTTGGGCGGAAAAGTGGCAGATGGAATTCAGTCCAGACAAATGTGAGGTGATGCATTTAGGCAAGTCTAATTCTAGAGCGAATTATACAGTGAATGGAAGAGCCTTGGGAAAAGTTGACGGCAGAGAGATCTGGGAGTGCAGGTCCATTGTACCCTGAAGGCTGCTGCACAGGTGGATAGAGTGGTCAAGAAGGAATATAGTATACATGAGTATTGAGTATAAGAGCTGGCAAGTCATGTTAAAATTGTACAAGACATTGGTCCGGCCGCATTTAGAATATTGTGTACAGTTCTGGTCGCCACATTACCAAAAGGATGTGGACGCTTTGGAGAGG
>NC_057719.1:2044705-2052619 GCF_004010195.1 Chiloscyllium plagiosum | reverse complement strand
GTGGGGAGCAGAGGGATACAGATGCTGAGGGATTGGGTGACAGGTTTAGACAGTAGATTTGGATCAGCTCAGGCTGGGAGGGCCGAAGGGCCTGTTCCTGGGCTGTAAGTTTTCTTTGTTCTTTGTTCTCAAGGGGCAATAAATGCTGGGCCCAGCCAGCGACACCCACATCCATTGCATGATTAAAAAACAAATGCCACCTAACAAAGGTGAAGGTAGTTATGAAGGAGAAAATGCTTTTATTGTGTAAGTTAGTTCTTTGAAGGTTGCTATCCAGACATTGACAATGGGAGGAGAGGGCTGGATAATGAAAGGAAATCTCCTGAACTGTTGCAGCAAGTTGATCAGACTCCTTAAACTACAAAAAAAATTGGAATGCAGATAAAGCAAAACCTTATCGATCATCTATATCTTGTGTGGGTACAGGGTGGGGAACAGTCAAACTAAACATCTTTTTATCTCAGGTTAACTGGCATTGCCTTCACTGAGTGTTACTCACCATCTTATTTGATTGCTGGCAGTAGTTATATTCTTGGTCTGTCTCAGCGTGTAGCTTTTATCTCACAGCGATGTAACGCAGTGAATCATTTCAGAGGCTCTTATGGTCATCAGCAACAGTGTGGGCTCTGGAGTCACATACCTGCGTCAGGACTGTGGGCTTTCCTCTTGAAAGGACAAAAATGAACCCGTTGTATTTTCATGACAATCGGGAGAGCTTTATGAGAGGTTAATCTTAAACAATTGCGGATGCTGGAAATCTGAAACGAGAACTGAAAGTGCAGGAGAAAGTTGGCAGGACAGGCAGCATCCAGTTCTGAAGAAGGGTGCCTCGACCCGAAACGTAACCCGTGTTTTTTCTCTCCACGGAAGCTGCCGGACCTGCTGAGTTTCTCCAACAATTTCTGTTTTGGCTCATGAAACGTGCACTGAGGCCGAGTTTGCATTTCAGTGTTCTTTAAACTAAATTAAATTTCGCAGCCCACTCTGGTGTGACCCGTGTCCCTCATCCAGTTAGGGAACCACTCCAGTCATTTGGAGGATCTGTGCTCGTGGACTCTGGAGAATGAAAGCAGGAAGTCAGCTTGGAAACGAGTCCCTTGTCCCTGAGCACCCAGTGTCAGAGCCTGGCTAACATGGACAGCAACGTATTGGAGAGGGTGAAGGAGAGGGCGGGGGAGATTAATATGGAGAAGGATATATCCATTTAGTTCCATTCCTCTCCCCCATGTATAAAATACTTTTAAACTCCAGCAAATTATTAGGAAGACATATAGTGAGGGTGTCACACAAGGTATACAGAGGGGTGTAGACAGGTTGAGTGAGTGGGCAAACATCCTAGCAGATGGAATACAATTTGGGGAAATGTGAGCTTATACAATTTGACAGGAAGAATAGAGGAGCTGAATATTATTTAAAAGGAGAAAGGCTGCAGAAAGGTACAGAAGAGAGGGAGTTCTCATTCACTAACCTCAACGAGTAATAGGGACCTCAACCAAGGTCAACGAGTAATAGGGAATTCAAATGAAATGTTAACCCTGCTTTCTCCCCACATATGCTGCCAGAGTTTCTCCAGTAATTTATGTTTTTTTGTGACAGACAGACTGGCATTGGAGGCAGTCCAGAGAAGGTTCAATCAGCTGATCCTAGATGGGAAAGGGATTGTCTCATGGGGAGAGGATGAGCAGGTGGGGCCTGTACTCACTAGAAGGATGAGAACCAGTCTTATTGAAACAGACAATGATTCTGAGGGAACTTGACGAGGGAAATGGGGAAAAGCTGTTTCCCTTGTGGGACAGTCTGGGACCAGAATAAGGATGAATAAGCATCTCAGAGCAAGGGGTTGCCCAGTTAAGGCTGAGAATGAGGAGGAATTTCTTCTCTCTGAGGGGAGTGGATCTGTGCAATTCTTTCCCACAGAGGGCTGTCGAGGCTGGGTCATTCAGTATTGTCAAGGCGGACAGAAACAGCCAGGAGGAAAAAGCAAGAAAGTTGAGGATTATCTCTGTTATTGTGGCCATTTCCCACCACCCTCACTACCACCTCAACATATCCCCTCACTCACTCACTCTCACCCACTCAATTACCCTTCCAGGCTGGGTCATTCAGTATTGTCAAGGCGGACAGAAACAGCCAGGAGGAAAAAGCAAGAAAGTTGAGGATTATCTCTGTTATTGTGCCCATTTCCCACCACCCTCACTCACTCACTCTCACCCACTCAATTACCCTTCCCTCCTCGCCTCTGTATTGCCTAACTCACTCACTCACTCTAGATACCTCCTCATCCTTAGCCCACCAGCACCAGCTCTATCTGCTGTGCCATCCACTCAGATCTCACTCAATCCCTCCGTTCCCCTTAGTCCGGGAGAAAACAGTCCACAGTTAGAGGAGAGAGAGAGAGAGAGAGAGAGAGAGAGAGAGAGTAAGGGGAGGGGATTGAGGACATCTGACATTTAGTTCCTTACTCCCTACTAGGAGAGGACCATGACTGAATCCCCTGACCGTGCCCATACCCTGGACTGAGATCAGAGGTTGCCCCAGACTCACTGTCCACAGCTCTCTGACTGAAGGGATTGGTCTTGGGTTGACTGAGCACTGTTTCCTTCCAGGTTCAGGACCCTACAATGGGAGAAATGGATGCAGTGTGTCCATCCCAAACACTACTGACCCTGATATAGCACTGTGCTATCCAACAATACATCCACCCCCTTGATAAGATATTGTCAACAACAGAGTCAAGATTAGAGTGCACGTCCAACGCCACTCACCTGCATACTGCCAACATGCCCCCCCACAGATCCTACTGTCACCATCCCCACACCCCACACCCAAAGGGAACATCACCCCTGCTCCAGATAGGGTAAGGTCAGACAGGGGAGGGGTCAGATAGGGTAAGGTCAGACAAGGGAAAGGTCAGATAGGGTAAGGTCAGACAGGGGAGGGGTCAGATAGGGTAAGGTCAGACAAGGGAAAGGTCAGATAGGGTAAGGTCAGACAGGGGAGGGGTCAGATAGGGTAAGGTCAGACAAGGGAAAGGTCAGATAGGGTAAGGTCAGACAGGGGAGGGGTCAGATAGGGTAAGGTCAGACAAGGGAAAGGTCAGATAGGGTAAGGTCAGACAGGGGAGGGGTCAGATAGGGTAAGGTCAGACAAGGGAAAGGTCAGATAGGGTAAGGTCAGACAGGGGAGGGGTCAGATAGGGTAAGGTCAGACAAGGGAAAGGTCAGATAGGGTAAGGTCAGACAGGGGAGGGGTCAGATAGGGTAAGGTCAGACAAGGGAAAGGTCAGATAGGGTAAGGTCAGACAGGGGAGGGGTCAGATAGGGTAAGGTCAGACAAGGGAAAGGTCAGATAGGGTAAGGTCAGACAGGGGAGGGGTCAGATAGGGTAAGGTCAGACAAGGGAAAGGTCAGATAGGGTAAGGTCAGACAGGGGAGGGGTCAGATAGGGTAAGGTCAGACAAGGGAAAGGTCAGATAGGGTAAGGTCAGACAGGGGAGGGGTCAGATAGGGTAAGGTCAGACAAGGGAAAGGTCAGATAGGGTAAGGTCAGACAGGGGAGGGGTCAGATAGGGTAAGGTCAGACAAGGGAAAGGTCAGATAGGGTAAGGTCAGACAGGGGAGGGGTCAGATAGGGTAAGGTCAGACAAGGGAAAGGTCAGATAGGGTAAGGTCAGACAGGGGAGGGGTCAGATAGGGTAAGGTCAGACAAGGGAAAGGTCAGATAGGGTAAGGTCAGACAGGGGAGGGGTCAGATAGGGTAAGGTCAGACAAGGGAAAGGTCAGATAGGGTAAGGTCAGACAGGGGAGGGGTCAGATAGGGTAAGGTCAGACAAGGGAAAGGTCAGATAGGGTAAGGTCAGACAGGGGAGGGGTCAGATAGGGTAAGGTCAGACAAGGGAAAGGTCAGATAGGGTAAGGTCAGACAGGGGAGGGGTCAGATAGGGTAAGGTCAGACAAGGGAAAGGTCAGATAGGGTAAGGTCAGACAGGGGAGGGGTCAGATAGGGTAAGGTCAGACAAGGGAAAGGTCAGATAGGGTAAGGTCAGACAGGGGAGGGGTCAGATAGGGTAAGGTCAGACAAGGGAAAGGTCAGATAGGGTAAGGTCAGACAGGGGAGGGGTCAGATAGGGTAAGGTCAGACAAGGGAAAGGTCAGATAGGGTAAGGTCAGACAGGGGAGGGGTCAGATAGGGTAAGGTCAGACAAGGGAAAGGTCAGATAGGGTAAGGTCAGACAGGGGAGGGGTCAGATAGGGTAAGGTCAGACAAGGGAAAGGTCAGATAGGGTAAGGTCAGACAGGGGAGGGGTCAGATAGGGTAAGGTCAGACAAGGGAAAGGTCAGATAGGGTAAGGTCAGACAGGGGAGGGGTCAGATAGGGTAAGGTCAGACAAGGGAAAGGTCAGATAGGGTAAGGTCAGACAGGGGAGGGGTCAGATAGGGTAAGGTCAGACAAGGGAAAGGTCAGATAGGGTAAGGTCAGACAGGGGAGGGGTCAGATAGGGTAAGGTCAGACAAGGGAAAGGTCAGATAGGGTAAGGTCAGACAGGGGAGGGGTCAGATAGGGTAAGGTCAGACAAGGGAAAGGTCAGATAGGGTAAGGTCAGACAGGGGAGGGGTCAGATAGGGTAAGGTCAGACAAGGGAAAGGTCAGATAGGGTAAGGTCAGACAGGGGAGGGGTCAGATAGGGTAAGGTCAGACAAGGGAAAGGTCAGATAGGGTAAGGTCAGACAGGGGAGGGGTCAGATAGGGTAAGGTCAGACAAGGGAAAGGTCAGATAGGGTAAGGTCAGACAGGGGAGGGGTCAGATAGGGTAAGGTCAGACAAGGGAAAGGTCAGATAGGGTAAGGTCAGACAGGGGAGGGGTCAGATAGGGTAAGGTCAGACAAGGGAAAGGTCAGATAGGGTAAGGTCAGACAGGGGAGGGGTCAGATAGGGTAAGGTCAGACAAGGGAAAGGTCAGATAGGGTAAGGTCAGACAGGGGAGGGGTCAGATAGGGTAAGGTCAGACAAGGGAAAGGTCAGATAGGGTAAGGTCAGACAGGGGAGGGGTCAGATAGGGTAAGGTCAGACAAGGGAAAGGTCAGATAGGGTAAGGTCAGACAGGGGAGGGGTCAGATAGGGTAAGGTCAGACAAGGGAAAGGTCAGATAGGGTAAGGTCAGACAGGGGAGGGGTCAGATAGGGTAAGGTCAGACAAGGGAAAGGTCAGATAGGGTAAGGTCAGACAGGGGAGGGGTCAGATAGGGTAAGGTCAGACAAGGGAAAGGTCAGATAGGGTAAGGTCAGACAGGGGAGGGGTCAGATAGGGTAAGGTCAGACAAGGGAAAGGTCAGATAGGGTAAGGTCAGACAGGGGAGGGGTCAGATAGGGTAAGGTCAGACAAGGGAAAGGTCAGATAGGGTAAGGTCAGACAGGGGAGGGGTCAGATAGGGTAAGGTCAGACAAGGGAAAGGTCAGATAGGGTAAGGTCAGACAGGGGAGGGGTCAGATAGGGTAAGGTCAGACAAGGGAAAGGTCAGATAGGGTAAGGTCAGACAGGGGAGGGGTCAGATAGGGTAAGGTCAGACAAGGGAAAGGTCAGATAGGGTAAGGTCAGACAGGGGAGGGGTCAGATAGGGTAAGGTCAGACAAGGGAAAGGTCAGATAGGGTAAGGTCAGACAGGGGAGGGGTCAGATAGGGTAAGGTCAGACAAGGGAAAGGTCAGATAGGGTAAGGTCAGACAGGGGAGGGGTCAGATAGGGTAAGGTCAGACAAGGGAAAGGTCAGATAGGGTAAGGTCAGACAGGGGAGGGGTCAGATAGGGTAAGGTCAGACAAGGGAAAGGTCAGATAGGGTAAGGTCAGACAGGGGAGGGGTCAGATAGGGTAAGGTCAGACAAGGGAAAGGTCAGATAGGGTAAGGTCAGACAGGGGAGGGGTCAGATAGGGTAAGGTCAGACAAGGGAAAGGTCAGATAGGGTAAGGTCAGACAGGGGAGGGGTCAGATAGGGTAAGGTCAGACAAGGGAAAGGTCACATAGGGTAAGGTCAGACAGGGGAGGGGTCAGATAGGGTAAGGTCAGACAAGGGAAAGGTCACATAGGGTAAGGTCAGACAGGGGAGGGGTCAGATAGGGTAAGGTCAGACAAGGGAAAGGTCACATAGGGTAAGGTCAGACAGGGGAGGGGTCAGATAGGGTAAGGTCAGACAAGGGAAAGGTCACATAGGGTAAGGTCAGACAGGGGAGGGGTCAGATAGGGTAAGGTCAGACAAGGGAAAGGTCACATAGGGTAAGGTCAGACAGGGGAGGGGTCAGATAGGGTAAGGTCAGACAAGGGAAAGGTCACATAGGGTAAGGTCAGACAGGGGAGGGGTCAGATAGGGTAAGGTCAGACAAGGGAAAGGTCACATAGGGTAAGGTCAGACAGGGGAGGGGTCAGATAGGGTAAGGTCAGACAAGGGAAAGGTCACATAGGGTAAGGTCAGACAGGGGAGGGGTCAGATAGGGTAAGGTCAGACAAGGGAAAGGTCACATAGGGTAAGGTCAGACAGGGGAGGGGTCAGATAGGGTAAGGTCAGACAAGGGAAAGGTCAGATAGGGTACAGTCAGATAAGGGAGGGGTCAGATAGGGTAAGGCCAGACAGGGGAGGGTTCAGATAGGGTAAGGTCAGAAAGGGGTGGGGTCAGATAGAGTAAGGTCAGATAGGGTAAGGTCAGATGGGGAAAAGTCAGATACGGTTAGGGCAGGCAGGGGAAAGGTCAGAAAGGGTAAGGGCAAACAGGGTATGGTCAGATAGGTTAAGGTCAAACAGGGGAAAGGTCAGATAGAGGAAAGGTCAGACAGGGTAAGGTCAGATAGGGTAAGGTTAAACAGGGGAAAGGTCAGATAGGGGAAAGGTCAGACAGGGTAAGATCAGATAGGGTAAGGTCAAAAAGGGGAAAGGTCAGATAGGGGAAAGGCCATACAGAGAAAGGTCAGATAGGGTAAGGTCAGACAGGGTAAGATCAGACAGGGGGAAGGTCAGACAGGGGAAGGTCAGATAGGGAAATGTTAGATAGGGAAAGGTCAGATAGGGGAAAGGTCAGATGGGAAAAGGTCAGACAGGGAAAGGTCAGATGGGGAGAGGTCAGACAGGGGAAGGTCAGACAGGGAAAGATCCGATAGGGAAATGTTAGATAGGGAAAGGTCAGACGGGGAAAGGTCAGACAGGGAAAGGTCAGATAGGTGAAAGGTCAGATAAGGAAAGGTCAGGCAGGGAAAGGTCAGACGGGGAAAGGTCAGATAGAGGAAAGGTCAGATAGGGTAAAGTCAGACATGGAAGGTCAGATGTGGAAAGGTCGGATAGGGTAAGCAGAGATGCTGTTAGAATCCAAGTAGGCGCAAGGTGAGTTAGTGCCAGGTATGGCAGCAGCTGGTTGTGAGGTGTTGCTCAGTCTGATCTGTGAGCTGGGAGCCTGCCCCTGTAACCAACATGTCTTGGCCATGCCATCAGAATGAGAGGTGCCAGCATGCTGCAGAGAGCAAGGCTGAGCTGCACAATGATCTTGTAGTGACTTGGAGATGTACCATGGCAGTGTGGAGAGGCTGCTGTTTGTGTAGGCCAGAGACCGTGAGTGTGTGGTGTATATACTCACCTATAGAGTGTGCCCTGAGATACTGCCGCACTGTCAGTGGGTCAGTGCTGAGGGAGTGTGGCACTGTTGGAGGGTCAGTGCTGAGGGAGTGCCGCACTGTCAGAGGGTCAGTGCTGAGGGAGTGCCTCACTGTCAGAGGGTCGGTGCTAAGGGATTGCCGCACTGTCAGAGGGTCAGTGCTGAGGGAGTGCCGCACTGTCAGAGGGTCGGTGCTGAGGGATTGCCGCACTGTCAGAGGGTCAGTGCTGAGGGAGTGGGCACTGTCAGAGGGTTAGTGCTGAGGGAGTGCCGCACTGTCAGA
>NC_057719.1:2027853-2044275 GCF_004010195.1 Chiloscyllium plagiosum | reverse complement strand
CTGAGGGAGTGCCGCACTGTCGGAGGGTCAGTGCTGAGGGAGTGCCGCACTGTCAGAGGGTCAGTGCTGAGGGAGTGGGCACTGTCAGAGGGTTAGTGCTGAGGGAGTGCTGCACTGTCAGAGGGTCAGTGCTGAGGGAGTGCCGCACTGTCAGATGGTCAGTGATGAGGGAGTGCCGCACTGTCAGATGGTCAGTGATGAGGGAGTGCCGCACTGTCGGAGAGTCAGTGCTGAAGGAGTGCCGCACTGTCAGAGGGTCAGTGCTGAAGGAGTGCTACATTATGGTATGTGTTGTGTGAGACTCTAAATTACACAACACCTTCTTACACCAGTGGATTTAGGATCTTCCCTGGTGCAATTTGATGGCGAAGCAGTGGATTTCTCTCTCCACATGTCCTGGTCAATAATCTCCATAAATCACCATCAGTGAAAGGCACACTCTCTGTGGGATCTTGCTGTGTGCAAATTGGACAGCTTCTTTCATTCCAACAGCGCAGATATTTCCAAGTTTTGGTTTTGTTTGCCAGGTGTTTCAGGATGCTTCAGATTGTAAAGTGGGCCTGTGGAAATGACATTCCTTCCTCCATGCTTTAAGGAGCCGAAAATGTGTTGCTGGAAAAGCGCAGCAGGTCAGGCAGCATCCAGGGAACAGGAGAATCGAGAACAGGAATTCCTGAAGAAGGGCTTATGCCCGAAACGTCGATTCGCCTGTTCCCTGGATGCTGCCTGACCTGCTGCGCTTTTCCATCAACACATTTTCGGCTCTGATCTCCAGCATCTGCAGACCTCACTTTCTCCTACACGCTTTAAGGAGCCAAGGCAGGATTGTTCTCAGTCTGGCCTCACTGCACTTGGTCTCTGTGCTGTGGATGGGACTGTGGGCTAATTGCAGATTTGGAGAGCTGTGTAAAGAGGGTTTGTACTCGTTGCTGTGAGTCGGAATACCTGATGGAGGTGTGGGCTCCCTGTTGAAGTGTGAACCACATCAATCAGCAGCGTCAGGTAATTCCGTAAACAATCCCAAACAGCTAAAGCATTTCCTATTGCCGCCCAGTGCTATTGAAGCTTCAATAAACAGAACCTTTACAAACAGATCTATTTACATTTTTATGACAAACATTTCCTTTCTTCAAAGTTATAAATTGGTCATAACAATGTTTGATATCACCTGTACCATCATTCAAAATTAAATTAGATTACAGTCTGTAACATTTCCCAAGGATCTTATATTCTACATACAGTGTAAACCACCCCAAACCCCCCAATTATAAGCCAGTCTGTAACTCATTCCCGGGTACCTGTCATTCTGTATATAAACCACCCCGAACCCCTCGATTAGATTCCAGTCTGTAACTCACACTCGGGTATCTGTTATTCTGTATATAAACCACCCCGAACCCCTCAAATAGATTCCAGTCTGTAACTCACAATCGGGTATCTGTTATTCTGTATATAAACCACCCTGAACCCCTCAATTAGATGCCAGTCTGTAACTCACTCCCGGGTATCTGTTATTCCGTATATAAACCACCCTGAACCCCTCGATTAGATTCCAGTCTGTAACTCACTCCCAGGTATCTGTTATTCCGTATATAAACCACCCTGAACCCCTCAATTAGATTCCAGTCTGTAACTCACTCCCGGGTATCTGTTATTCTGTATATAAACCACCCTGAACCACTCAATTAAATTCCAGTCTGTAACTCACTCTCAGGATTCCAGTCTGTAACTCACTCTCAGGTATCTGTTATTCTGTGTATAACCCACCCTGAACCACTCAATTAGATTCTAGTCTGTAACTCACTCCTGAGTATCTGTTATTCTTTATATAAACCTCCCTGAACATCTCGATTAGATTCCAGTCTGTATCTCAGTCCTAGGTATCTGTTATTCTAGATATAAACCACCCCGAACCCCTCGATTAGATTCCAGTCTGTAATTCCCTTCCGGGTATCTGTTATTCTGTATATAAACCACCCCAAACCGCATGATTAGATTCCAGTCTGTACCTCACTCCCGGGTATCTGTTTTCTATATATAAACCAACCCGAAGCCCTCAATTAAATTCCAGTTTGTCGTTTACTCCTGGGTGAACATCATTCTCTCCCGATTATCTTTGTTCTATATGTAACCACTTCCCAACAACACCTTGTGCACCCTTCCTCTGTCCTTGCTGAGCCTGCTGTTTGTGGTTTATTTTAAATATACGCCATGGTGACTTACTGACACTCAGCTGGTCCGTGAGGTTTACAGTTTGTAGTTTATTGGCTCTTTCACTGGTACAAATCCATTGCAACCATTTGTATGTTAGTTACCAACAAGATAAAGGTCTGAAGTGTTTTCTAATTAACAGGCTCAGATACAGTTGATCCCTGAACACACTGAGACAACTTCCGGATTCTAAGTGAGACAATGGATCCAGCAACCACACTGCAACGCAATGTATCGTCATGTTGCTAAGTGTAATGAGGTACGATCAGATAACAGTCAAATTCAACCCGAGGATGAGCTTGGGGGGGGGAGGGAAGGGGATTCATATCAAAGTGGTTGAGTTTTGAAAGGGTGTGGAGGGGGGAAGAGAGAGTGGCAGGTGACTGTGCTTTATGAATAAGGTAATTAGTTAAATTAATAAGGGGGAGAGATGTATCATTGTTGGAAAACAAAGAATTCTCAAAGTGAAAGAAGGAGGTTTGCAAAGGAGGAAGTTACACAGTTCAGAGCAATGAAGGTGACAATAGGAATTGTGTACAGCAAGGCCAAGTCAAAAAGCGAGGGTTCTGGGGCTGATTGAGAGTTGGAGATTGAGTGCACCTTGAGGGATTTACCTTGTGGAGGGAATGGGAGCCGGAGGATGCAATGTGGAGCCTCTGCTCTTGTGTACAAATCAGTAGGGTCTCATCGCCCTGGCAACAGCCCCCTCAGGTTCATTTAGAATCACTTGGAGTTTCCTTGACAACCACCATTGCACATTTGTCAAAACCAAAGTAGTGGAAGATGGAAATTAAACCACACCTCTTTGCCAAACCTCAGGGATTTCTTATTTCAGGGTCAGTAGGTGTTGAAATCTTGGGAGATGTCACTTGGATCCCCGTCGTCAGCTGGGATGTTAATGTCGCAGCTTTAATCATCTTGCTCAGGAAGAGGGTGCACTTCTCCATCAATGAATAAACACCTCACACACTTTGTGTTGGCTCAACTTTGCTCTTTTCTTTCATTCTCCTCAAAGCTCTTCTTCGTAGGATCAGAGTAATCACATAGCAGAGATGGAGGCCATTCGGCCCATTCTTGGTGGAAGAGAATGAAGAGTTTCAGTAAGCCTGGCTGAGCCGCCCTGAACCCAGCGAGTGGGATGGTGCATGAGTGTAGTTCACCCTTTGGGTTATTGGATTTTGGGATGTTCCCACCATTGGCCTTCATCGCCCACACTGATTCTGCGAATGAGAGGCCAGTACATCTTCTACTTTAAACTCCATGTGTTTTGGTACAACCAGTGTCCCTTGCTGAATCACATCAGGAGCCAGAGGAAAGCGTTTCATAGAATCCCCATAGTGTGGGAGCAAGCCATTCGGCCTGAGATCATACTGACCCTCTGAAGAGCATCCCACCCAGACCTTATCCCTGTAACCCTGCATTTCCCATGGCCAATTCACCTGACCTGCACACCTTTGGATTGTGGGAGGAAACTGGAGCACCCGGAGGAAACCCACGCTGACACAGGGAGAATGTGGGTTTCCTCCGGGTGCTCCAGTTTCCTCCCACAGTCCAAAGATGTGCAGGTTAGGTGAATTGGCCATGCTAAATTGCCCGTAGTGTTAGGTAAAGGGGTAAATGTAGGGGAATGGGCGGATTGCACTTCAGCGGGTCGGTGTGGACTTGTTGGGCCGAAGGGCCTGTTTCCACACTGTAATGTAATCTAATCTAATCTAATGTGCAAACTCTACACAGACAGTCGCCCGAGGCTGGAATCGAACCCGGGTACCTGGTGCTGTGAGATACCAGGGCTAAGCACTGAGCCACCGTGCCCATGATTTGAGAGTGACTGGAGTCACATACAGACCCGGAGCAGCCTGTCCTCTCATGAGCGTACTGTTTTTCATTTGTGAAGAGTTCAACACATACCCTTTTAGTTTGAGCTCATATCACATAGCTGCCTGGATTAAACATTAAATTAATAATCACCACTAAATTGGCAGGTGTTCTTTAGAAAGAGTATGAGAAACCAATTGCATTTGTATAGTGACAATTCACAACTTTGCAATCAATAAAGTGGCTTTGAAGTGATGTCACTGCTGCACTGTAGCAAGCACAGCAACCAATCTGCAAAGAGTCAGCTCACACAAGCAGCAATATAACAATGACAAGGGAACCTGTTCGTGGACAATTAAATATTGCTCAGGCAGCACTCCCCTGTGCTTCCAGGACCGGCTATGCGGTATTTCATTTCCACATGAAAGAGCAGATGGTTTCTCCATACCCATCTGAAGGGTTTCTTATTATTTGCTAAGAGCATGTTGCAAATAAAATCCAGCATTTATTGCCCGTCCCTAGTTGCCCCTTGAGAAGGTGGGGGTGAGCTGCCTTTTTGACCCGCTGCAGTCCATGTGCTGTGGGTTGACCCACAATGCCCCGAGGGAGGGAATTCCAGGGTTCTGACCCAGTGACACTGAAGGAACGGTGATATATTTCCAAGTCAGGATGGTGAGGGGCTCGGAGGGGATCTTGCAGGGGGTGGTGTTCCCATTATCTGCTGCCCTTGTCCTTTTAGATGGAAGTGACCATGGGTTTAGAAGGTGTTGTCTGAGGATATTTAGTGAATTTCTGCAGTGCATCTTGTAGATGGTACACACTGCTGCTACTGAGTGTCGGTGATGGAGGGAGTGGGTGTTTGTGGATGTGGTGCCAATCAAGCGGCTGCTTTGTCCTGGATGGTGTCGAGCTCCTTGAGTGTTGTTGGAGCTGCCCCCATCCAGGGCAAGTGGAGAGGATTCCATCACACTCCTGACTTGTGCCGTGTAGATGGTGGACAGGCTTTGGGGAGTCAGGAGGTGAGTTACTCACTGCAGTATTCCAGCCTCTGGCCTGCTCTTGTAGGCACGGTGTTTATATGGTGAGTCCAGTTGCGATTCTAGTCAATGGTAACCCCAAGGATGTTGATAGTGGGGGATTCTGTGATGGTAATACCTTTGCATGTCCAAGGGGTGGTGGTTCTTATTGGAGATTGTCATTGCCTGACATTTGTGGAGAGCAAGTACCACTCATGAGTACAAACCTGGATATTGTCCAGATCTTGTTGCATTTGAACATGGACTGCTTCAGTATCTGAGGAGTCGTGAATGGTGCTGAATACTATGCAATCATCACATTATGACGGAGGGAAGGTCATTGGCGAAGCAGCTGAAGATGGTTGGGTCTTGGACACTCCCCTGAGGAACCCCTGCAGGGATGTCCTGGAGCTGAGATGACTGACCTCCAACAACCACAATCATCTTCCTATGTGTCAGGTATGACTCCAACCAGCGGAGCGTTTTCCCTCCCGATACCAGATAAAATGTAAAAGATTCTCAGATAAAATGTAAAAAAACCCACATCCCAGCTTCTTTAGATAGATTAGTTTCTTACAGTGCGGAAACAGGCCCTTTGGCCCAACCAGTCCCCACTGACCCTCCGAAGAGTAACCCACCCAGACCCATTTCCCTCTGACTAACACAACGGGCAATTTAGCCTGGCTGACTCACCTGACCCACACATCTTTGGACTGTGGGAGGAAACCGGAGCATCCCCACGCAGACACGGGGAGAATGTGCAAACTCCACACAGAGAGTCGCAGGAGGCTGGGATCGAACCTGGGACCATGGTGCTGTGAGGCAGCAGTGCTAACCACTGAGCCACCGTCTGTCTTCAGTGGATTCTATCAGTGGTCATCCATGTTCTCCCTGGTCAATATTTACCTCTCAAACCACACTTGGATCTGTGTGATTTTATTTTTGTTTGATTATTTGGGGTGCTTTCATTGGTAAGCTCAGCATTTGTTGCTCATTTCCGAGCTGCCCTGAACTGAGGGGCTTGCTCGGCCATTTCAAAGACATTTAAAAGTCAACCACTTTGCATCACAAACCTCAGCAGTTTTCCTTCCCTGAAGGACCTTGCACACAAATTCGGAGCAGGAGTAAACCATTCCAACTCTTGTGTATTAACAACTTCATGGTTCATCTGACTGTGACCTCAAACTCACATTCCTGCCTTTCCCAATAATCTCTTACCCCCTCTGCTGAATCCAGTTCTGCTTTTAAAATACTGCAAGACCCTGCTTCCAATTGTTTGTCAGGGACAGAGTTCCAAAGAATCTCAACTTTACAAGCGAAAAACCTTCTCCTCATCTCTCTTTTAAATGGCTGACCCCTGATGTGTAAACAGAGACCCCTCGTTCGAGATTCTCCCTCATCCTCTCCGCATCATCCCTATTGAGACCCTCCCGGGATCGTATCTGTTTCAATCAAGTCACCTCACACTCTTGAACATTTCAGTGGATACAAACACAGCCCACCCAATCTTTCCTCTGGTATTCATTGGGTAAACCCTTCCCTGAAGAGAAAGTGAGGACTGCAGGTGCTGGAGATGAGAGTCAAAACGTTGTGGTGCTGAAAAAGCACAGCCAGTCAGGCAGCATCCAAGGAGCCGGAGAGTCGACGTTTTGGGCATACGTGCCATTCCTGGTGAAGAGCTTATGCCCAAAACGTTGACTCTCCTGCTCCTTGGATGCTGCCTGACTGGCTGTGCTTTTCCAGCACCACGCTTCTTAAACCCTTCCCTGGACTGATCCAGCTTAGCCCTTCCTTAAATAAGATGACCAACACTGTACACAGTAATATAATTTTAAAAAGGGCAAATTACTGCGGTTGCTGAAAATCTGAACAGACACAGAGAATGCTGGAGAAACTCAGCAGCTGTGTTAGCATCTGTGGACAGAGAAAGACAGTGTTAAGACTTCACAACACTTCACAACACTTCCTCAGAATCATACACTGTACATATTACTCCAGATGTGGTCTCACCAACTGTTTGTATAACTGAAACATGACCACCCTACTCTTGCTTTCAATTGCCATTGCAAAAAATGATACTATTAGAGTCATTAAGTCATAGGCATGTACAGCACGGAAACAGACCCTCAGTCCAGCTTATCCATGCTGAGCAGATATCTTAAACTAATCTAGTTTAAAAGGAAAAGAATTCTACTCAACATAACCACATAAAAGGCTCTCAGGAGAGGCCAGAGAGAAACATAGAAAATAGAAGCAGGTGAGGCCATTCAGCCCCTCCTGCACCATTCATAGCGACATAGAAATACACAGCACGGAAACAGATCTTTTGGTTCAACTCATCCATGCCAACCAGATATCCTAAATTAATCTAGTCTCATTTGCCAGCACCCGGCCCATATCCCTCCAATCCCTTCCTATTCATGTACCCATTCAGCTGCCTTTTAAATGTAATAATTGTACCAGCCTCCACCACTTCCTCTGGCAGCTCATTCTGTACATGCACCACCCTCTGCGTGGAAAAGTTGCTCCTTAGGTCGCTTTTAAATTTTTCCCCTCTCACCCTAAACCTATGCCCTCTAGTTCTGAATTCCCCCACCCCAGGGAAAAGACCTTGCCCCTCATAATTTTATAAATCTCTATAAGGTCACCCCTCAGCCTCCGACGCTCCAGGGAAACAGCTCCAGCCTATTCAGCCTCTCCCTATAGCTCAGATCCTCTAACCCTGGCAACATCCTTGTAAATCTTTTCTGAACCCTTTCAAGTTTCACAACATCTTTCCGATAGGAAGGAGACAGAATTGCACACAATATTCCAACAGTGGCCTAATCAAACCTTAATGACTCTTCTTCAGAAATATATACTGTATGTATTACTCCAGATGTGGTCTCACCAATGCCCTGTATAGGTGAAACAAAACCTCCCTATTCTTGCTTTTAATTCCCATTGCAAAAAATGATACTATTCTATGAGCTTTCCTGATTACTTACTGTAAGTGCACACTAACCTTCTGTGATCCTTACTCAGGCCCGTCTGCATCCCAGAGCTCTCGAGTCTCTCACTATTTCGATAATATGCAGCTTTTTTCATTTTTCTTGAGAGAATGGATCATTTTATAGCAGAGAGCCAGATGAGATGTTACCAGCAATTAAGTTGTGAGAGTCACAATTACTGAGAACGGCTTTAAATTCGATCTTTATTCAATGAATTTAAATGTGACCAGCTCCCTGCAGTGGGATCTGAATCTGTTCCACAAAGCATTAGCCTGGGTCACCAATTTACTGACATCACCATCTCTTCTGTTATCACTTCCACATTGCTGTTTGTGTGAGCTTGCTACGTCCTCCATCACCATAATGTTAACTCCTGACAAATATTTCATTGGCTGTAAAACACTTTCAGACATGTTCAGGTTGTGCAAATTGTTCCGTAAATATACATTAATCGTTCAACACAGTTTTAAGACTTCTTTTTAGATTATTAATGATGTGATCCTGGTAATGAAGAAGAGGACAACCCTTTAAGATACTGAAACATCGTCACTGATGAGGGGTGTTCACTGCTGAAGGTCAGTGGATATGGTTTGGGATTAAAACAGTGTCATAGTCTCAAAGCTGGAGCTGATGTGACTCAGTCCTGACCCTCTCTGGATTCCTGTGGACTGGATGTTGTGTCCCCTCTGGTATCTGATAGTTGGACAGTAAATGCCAGTGACATTTTATGGGATTGTCCAGTAATCAGGCTGTTCAGCCCATCAGCTCAGCGCCAGTGTTGGTTTCTGCATGAGCCACTCTGTCTGATCACACTCTCCTACTCACTCTCCATAACTTGAATTATAAGGAGAGGATGGATAGGCTGGGGCTGTTTTCCGTGGAGGGTCGGAGGTTGAGGGGTGACCTTATAGAGGTTAATAAAATCATGAGGGGCATAAATAAAGTAAATGGCAGGTGGCTTTCCCCTGGGTGGGGAATGTCAAGACTGGGGCATGTATTTTTAAGATGAGAGGAGAAAGATTTAAAAAAGACATGAGGGTAATTTTTTTTACACAGAGAGTGGCGTGAACATCCTGAAGAAATGGTGGATGAGAGTACAGTTGCAATGTTTAAAAGACATTTGGATAAGTACATGAACAGGAAAGGTTTGGAGGCATATGGACCAAGTGCAGGCAGGTTGGACTAACTTTGACAAAGGGTCAGTTAGACTTGAAACGTCAGCTCTGTTCTCTCTTTACAGATGCTGCCAGACCTGCTGAGATTTTCCAGCATTTTCTCTTTTGGTTAGGGACTAGTTTAGTTGGGGATTATGGGCAGCCTGGACTGGTTGGACCGAAGGGTCCGTTTCTGAGCTGTAGGACTCTATGACTCAATAACTTTTAAAATCCCACTGGCTCTAGCCGCAATGTTTACTTTCTGTAATCTTATAATCCTAGCCAGTCTGGATGATCTATACTGATAATATTTTATCTGGAAAGTCTTGATGACGTCACCAGGAGTAATGGTTTGGTTGGTGATGGACAGTGACGTACACTTAATGCTGAATCACAAATGACTCAGTGTCTGTTTTTGTTAAGACCCGGGGCACTTTCAAACTTTAATAACCTTAACTTGATAGGAGCAAAGCACAATTGGCACAAATTGTAAAGTTTGTGCTGTTAATGTTGCTTTAAAGTTATTTTCATTTTGTTTCAGATGCTAAAACTGACTGAGAATGGGCACCACAGAAGAAATGGTGAACTGTGTGGAAGGACAGAACTGAAGTCAGAAAGCTAGTGTTAACATTAAAAAGTTTTCCAAATTATGCTTAATGGTATTTATAACTTGCCTCTACCTCATATATTAAACGTCATCATAAAGTTTAAATATTTACAGGGTGGCTGGTTTTGACCAGCACTGACCTGACAGTCTGAAAATCCTTCTTTGTAAACCTTGATGATTAAGGTACCTACATATCTATATGATACCATGTCCCCATACAATAAGACATATATGGACTACTGAGCTTGTCTATAGCAATATATACGCACATATGAGCTGGTGCTGAGGAGATGATGACATCACAGCAATGACTAGGATAAAGGACTGGCACAACATCGAGGGCTGAAGTGATGTACTGTTCTATGTTCTACGTTCTATGAGACTGGACCAGTAACGCAGAATTCAAGACTAATGTTCTGGGTCATGGGTTCAAATCCCATCCTGACAGATGGTGAAATTCAAATTCAATAAAATATCTGGAATAAAAAGTCACTCTAATGGTGACCACTGTCACAAAAAGCCATCTGGTTGACTAATGTTCTTCAGGGAGGGAAATCTGCTGTCCTTACCTGGTCTGGCCTACATGTGACTCCAGGCAAAAGTGGGTACTGCAGATTCTGGAAACCAGAGTTTAGATCAGAGTGGTGCTGGAAAAGCACAGCAGGTCAGGCAGCATCCGAGGAGCAGGAAAATCGATGCCTCGGGCAAAAGCCCTTCATCAACCCGCCGGCTCCTCGGATACTGCCTGACCTGCTGGGCTTTTCCAGCACCAAACTTTTCAACTCTGACAGTCCAGCATCTGCAGTCCTCACTTTCTCCTAGGGATGTTTGTTCAAGAAAGAAATAGACTTTTTTTTAGATTTTACAGGCATCGAAGGGTTTGGGGAGAAAGTGGGAATACAGCATTGAGACAGACAATCAGTCGTGATCATGTTCAACAGCAGAAGAGACTCGAGGGGCTGAATGGCCTACTCCTCCTCTTAGTTTCTGTGTAAACTGTCATATGACAAGTGACCAGCCAGTCAGTTTCTGTTATGTTGTTGACTGTGGGCGGAATGTCGCTGAAATCTCGAAGAGTCACCAGCCGAGGGGACAGACAGGGTGAGGGTGAGAACACCTCTGACCCTTCAGCCCTCCCTCAGCACTGCAATTGTGTCATCATCAACTTCATGCTCTGCTCTCTGGACTGGAACTTGACCCCCCCCCCCCCCCCTCTCCCTCCCTCCCTCCATAACATTGCGATTCTGAAGGTGAATGGACAAGTTCCTGCTCCATGTCTGGCCTGTCAGGGGCACATCACAACAATGCCCAAAAACAACACTCACTCTGTAGAAGGCACCTGTAGGATATGGGTATAGCCATACATCAATATAGACACATCAGAAATTAAACTTCACCCTGTGTACACCATTTGTATCTGGTAATCACTTTAAGTCCTTTTGAAAGGCCAGTGACATTCTGTTTGATAACAGACGTAATCTATCAGGGTAATGAAGATTATATCCTGTGCAATAGAGCCTCATGTATAAGGATGAATAATTCAGGGTTGCTTTCTCCACACTGACACTGACAATCTGCTGAGGTACAGCTTACATCCGCCATTGGGTCACACAGAGGATCCCTGGTCAGGCAGAGATTCAGAAATCCGAATGGAATAGAATTATTGAGTCTTACAGCCCAGATGAGGGCCGTTTGATCCATTGTAACTGCACCAGCTCTTCAAAAAAGCTTCAGATAATGCACTCCAGTTTAAAAGACTGACAGCATTCTCTGTGATTAGTCTAGTTGCTGGGTTTGGAAGGTGCCAGTACCGCTATCCCGGTTAATAAGGGTTTTCATTTTTCCAGGACCCAAAGGATTTTTTTTGTTGCATATTCTGTGTAGGTTTAAGGAAGAGAGAGAGTAAAATCAAGTGACAGGGAGATCGAGGCCAGGAATTTCAGAGCACAGTTTAGGCACACTTACCACAGGCAGTATGATTAAAATTAGGGATTCACAAGAGGCCAGAGGTCACAAAGGATCGTGGGGATGGGGGCGGTTTCAGGGGTGGGTTGGGACAAAATCATGGAGCAATTTGGAAACAAGGATTAGACTTTCGGAAACAAGATGTTACTTAAGTGAAAGCTGGTGAGCGAAGGTCAATGAGACAAGGGCCTGGGTAGCAGAACTTCGGAGGACCCCAAGTTGATGGGGGATAGATCTGGGATTCCAGACAACAGTGCATTCGAAGGGATAGTGACGACATAACTGAAGATTTCAGCAGCAGATGAACTGAGATGGCGATGAAGTCAAGTCAGATGTCAGTGTTGGATATGGGCAGCTTTAATCATCACATTGATATTGTTGGGAAGTTTATAAACAAGGGCCACAGGGATGGGAAATAATTTTTTCTCTCAGAGAGTTATGAATGTTTGGAATTCTCTTCCTCAAAAAGCAGTGGTTGCAGACTCTTGAAACATGTTTAAGGCAAGAGGTGAATATATTCTTGATTATTATAAGACCATAAGATATAGGAGACATTTTGGACCAGTTTGGGCCAAAGGGCCTGTCTCTGTGCTGTAGGATTCTATAATTAGACCATTCAGCCCATCAAGTCTGCTCCACCATTTGATCGTGACTGGTCAGGTTATCACTCATTCTTTTAGAATCCAACAAGTACGGGTTCAACCTTCTCATTAGGTAGATTCCCCATTTCCAGCATTAGCCGATTGCTACCCACAGAAACTGCTGGCCTTACCTGGCTAACATCTGACCTCAAACCCTTGAGATGCCACCCAAATGCAACTCTTAAATATGTTGGACTCTGACATAGCCTGGCAAGCCACTCAGTTCAAGGGCAATCATGAAAGGGCAACAAATGCTGGTCTTGCCCGTGATGCCCACATCACACGAAAAAAATAAAGAAAAGAATATCTTCAGAATATCATTTGAAGATAAGACATGATATTGTGTGCAGTTTTGATCACCACACTACCAGAAGGATGCAGAAACTTTAGAGACAGAGTACAGAGAAGGTTCACCAGGATGTTGCCTAGTCTCGAGGGCATTAGTTATGGGGAAGGTTACAAAGCCTAGGATTGTTTTCACTGGAAAGATAGCAGCTGAGAGGAGACCTAGGAGGCCTACACGATTATATGGGGCATAGACAAGGTGGATAGTCAGAGGCTTTTCCCCAGGGTTGACGTTTCAATTACAAGGGGGCACAGGTTCATGGTGAGGGGAGGGGGAAAGTTTAAGGGAGATGTGCGAGGGAAGTATTTCACTCAGAGCGCGCTAGGAGCCTGGAGCGCGCTGCCAGAAGATGGAAGCATGCAGTTTAGGAGGGATCTGGATGGTTACATGAATAGGGAGGGAATAGAGGGATATGAGCTGAAAATGTGTTGCTGGAAAAGCGCAGCAGGTCAGGCAGCATCCAAGGAGCAGGAGAATCGACGTTTCGGGCATGAGCCCTTCTTCAGGAATGGAGGGATATGGACTGAATAAGGGCAGATTTGTTTCTTAGTTTAATTAGGGCGTGATGATGGGAACAAGCTTGGAGGGCTGAAGGGTCTGTTCCTGTCCTGTACCTCTCTTTGTTCTTTCGTTTATTTGACACAAAGATTGCAAAGAGCCTGATTCAGGTCCTAGGTGAAAATCAGCAGCTATAGAATGGAGTTTTTGGTGAGGACTAAGGTTAATGGCTTTGATCTACCCAATGTTTAATTGAAGGCAGTTTCTACTTATTTCTGATTGTTGGGCAAATTAATCCAATAGCTTAGAGACAGTACAGCAGGAAGAGGGAGGGCTGAGATAGAACATATCGCGGTTGTGCGAATGGAAATTTTACTATTGCAAACTGAAATTGACCTATTCAATCTACAAAACTGAAAATGTGCTGCTGGAAAAGCGCAGCAGGTCAGGCAGCATCCAAGGATGAGTTCAAGGGTTGGGACTGAGACAAGGTGGGGGGAGGGGAAATGAGGAAACTGGAGAAATCTGAGTTCATTCTTTGTGGTTGGAGGGTTCCTAGGCGGAAGATGAGGCGCTCTTCCTCCAGCCGACGTGTTGCTATGGTCTGGCGATGGAGGAGTCCAAGGACCTGCATGTCCTTGGTGGAGTGGGAGGCGGAGCAGGAAAACAAAAGCTGTGCATCTAGAGGTGTCCTAGAGCTTACTGTGTGCAAATCAATGCATGACAAGAGAGACCAATGGAGGCCACACTGTGGAGAGGCTTTTAGAGAGCTGGGTCAAACCTCCCCTACAAATATTTAGAGAATAGCAATGCCAAGCACAGCCTAGAGTCATTTAATATATATATATATATAAACCCAATAAAACTTTAACATAGAAAATTAATAAGACTTGGTACAACTCCACTGGTGCTTGAAGGAGTTGCATCATAATGATTTTGGATGAACAATTCACTTCAGCATGGAGAAAAACAGTATATGGTGAGGTTGTGTTGTAGTGACTGAACTAATGGAATTCCAGGCTAACATTCTGGCAACATGGGTTCAAATCAGATGGTGACATTTGAACTCAATATAAATTTGGATTAAAAACTAGCCTACTGGTGCCATTTAATCATCGTGGTTCAAATTGGAATGCATTACCTGGAAAGATGGTGGAGTCGAGAGTGTGGTGCTGGAAAAACACAGCAGGTCAGGCAGCATCTGAGGAGCAGGAGAATTGCCATTTCATCGACTCTCCTGTTCCTCGGATGCTGCCTGACCTGCTGTGTTTTTCCAGCACCACATTCTCGAGTCTGATCTTCAACATCTGCAGTCCTCACTTTCTACCAGAAATATGGTGGAGGAGTTTCAATTGGACATTCAAGGTGGGCATGGGATGGTTATTTGGATAGAAGTCGTATGCAAGAATATGGAGAAAAGGCAGGAGATTGGCACAAGGGGATAATGTGGAGGGGACGACTTAGTGGTATAATTGTTGGACTGTTAATCCAGAGACCCAGGTAATGTTCTGGGGACCTGGGTTTGAATCCCACCCCAGCAGATGGTGGAATTTGATTAGATTAGATTCCCTATAGAATGCAAATAGGCCCTTCAGCCCAACAAGTCCACACCAACCCAACCAAGAGTAACCTACCCCTGACTAATGCACCTAACACTACGGGCAATTTAGCATGGCCAATTCACCTGACCTGCACATCTTTGGACTGTGGGAGGAAACCGGAGCACCCGGAGGAAACCCACGCAGACACAGGGAGAATGTGCAAACTCCACACAGAGAGTCGCCTGCGGCTGGAATCGAACCCGGGTCCCTGGTGCTGTGAGGCAGCAGTGCTAACCACTGTGCCACTGTGCCGCCCCGCCGCCCCTTTGAATTAAAAAAGTCTGAAATTGATACTCTAATGATGACTGTGAAACACTTGCCAGATTGTTGGCTCACTGTTCCCTTTAAGGAAGGAGACTGCCATCTTTACCTGGTCAGGCCTACATGTGACTCCAGACCAACAGCAATGTGGGTGACTCTTAACTGCCCTCTGGGTATTTAGGGATAGGCAATAAATGATGGCCTGGCCAGTGATGTCCTTGTACCGTGAATGAATATTTAACAAATGGTACTGACATGATAGGCTGAATTACCTTCTTCTGCAAACTGTGAAAACCCCATCTGGTTCACCAATGTCCTCAAGGGAAAGAAATGCACTCTTCTTGCCCGGTGAGGTCTACCCATGACTCTTAAATGCTGTCTTAACAATTAGGGACAATATGCCAAATGGACTGCAGCAGTTCAAGAAAGCAGCCACTGCCTTCTCACGAGTAATTAGGGGATGGGCAATAAATGCTGGCTCTGTCAGCTACGGCCATATCCTTTGAACAACTTCTTAAAAATAATCGCTAATTTCATTGAAGAGGGAGATTGTGATGTGATTATCAATATCAGGAATATATCATGGCATTAAAAAAGAATTTGTTAAGGGGATGTGGATGCTGCTGGCTGGGCCAGCGTTTATTGCTTATCCCTGATTACCTGTGAGGTGATGGTGGTGAACTGCCTCCTTGAATTGCTGCAATGATGTTACAGAGGGAGTTTCTGGGAGTTTTACCCAACCATTCCAAAATCTGAAGTCACATGCCACCAGATTATAGTCGAACAGGTTTATTTGGATGCATCACCTGATTCACACAACCACCTGATGAAGGAGCAGTGCTCTGAAAGCTAGTGTTTCCAAATAAACCTGTTGGATCATAACCTGGTGCAGTGTCATTTTTAACTTTATAACCTGGTGCAGTGTCATTTTTAACTTTATAACCTGGTGCAGTGTCATTTTTAAGTCTGAGTCCTGTTTGCAAACTTTAAAAGCTGCTGGAAGCAGAGGGCTCCAATCAGAGACTCCCCCCAAACAGCACCCATTGCTTCTGCCTTTGAACACATCCCAGACAGGCTCACACTGCAGAAGTGCGCACGCGCAGGACACCGGCTTCTGATTGGTGGAGAGGTGCGGTCCGAGGGCGCTGATTGGCTGACCTGGTCGGAGGAGCGCCTCTCCCATTGGCCGGCCTCGAGCCGGTCACCGATTGGCTTTTGCGGGCAGCAGGGGGTGGGCTGGTGGCGCGGACTCAGATCGCCCCCTCCCGGACACCCCCCTCAGAGACCCCCCTCCCCCAGACACACTCCCTCAGAGAC